>NW_007731453.1:22686-108476 GCF_000696425.1 Galeopterus variegatus | reverse complement strand
CCCTTTTTTAATTTGGCTGCTTGTTTTTTTTTTTTTTTTTTTTTTTTTTTTGCTGTAAAGTTGTTTGAGTTACTTGTACATTCTAGGTATTAATCTTTTGTCAGATGTGTATTTTGCAAATATTTTCTCCAAGTCTGTTGGTTGTCTTTTCACTCTGTTGATTGTTTCTTTTGCTGTGCAGAAGCTTTTTTATTTGATATAATCCCATTTGTTTATTTTTCCTTTGGTTGCCTGTGCTTTTGGGGTCATATTCATGAAGTCTATACCCACTTTTAATTCCTGGAGTGTTTCCCCTATGTTTTCTTTAAGGAGTTTTATTGTTTGAGGATGTATATTTAATTATTTAATTCATTTTGTGTTGATTTTGCTATATGGTGAGAGGTATGGGTCTAGTTTCATTCTCCTACATATGAATATCCAGTTTCCCCAACACCATTTGCTGAAGAGGCAGTCTTTTCACCAATGTGTAGAATTGGTGCCTTTGTCAAAGATCAGATGGCTGAAGGTGTATGGATTGATTTATGGATTCTCTCTTCTATTCCATTGATCTCTGTGTCTGTTTTTATGCCAGTACCATGCTCTTTTGGTTATTGTAGCTTTGTAGTATAGTTTAAAGTCAGGTAGGGTTATGTTGCCATCTTATTATTTATTTATTTTTTTGGCTCTGAATTGCTATGGCTATTCTTGGCTTTTGTTATTCCATATAAATGTTAGGATGTTTTTTTACATTTCTGAGAAAAATATCCTTGGAATTTTGATGTGGATTGCATTGAATCTGTAGATCACTTTAGGGAGTATGGACATTTTCACAATGTTAATTCTTCCAATCCAAGAGCATGGGATATCTTTCCTTCTTCATGAGTCCTCTTTAATTTCTCTCATCAGTGGTTTGTAGTTCTCTTAGTAGAGATTTTTCACATATTTGTTTAACTTTATTCCTAAGTATTTTATTTTTTGGTGACTATTGTAAATGGGCTAGCTTTATTGATTTCTTTTTCTGCATGTTCACTATTGGAGACTAGAAATGCTACTGATTTTTGTGGTTGATTTTGTATCCTACAACTTTGCTGAAATCTTTTATCAGCTCTAAGATTTTTTTTATATAGGCTTTAGGCTGTTTGACATACAGGATCATTTCATATGCAAACAGGGTCAGTTTGACTTCATCTTTTCCAATCTGGATGCCCTTTATTTCCTACTCTTCTCTGATTGCTCTGGCTAGTACTTCCAACTATTCAGGATGACTTTGGCATTGGGCTTATCATTTATGGCTTTAATTATGTTGAGATATTTCCTATCTATACCTTACTTGTAGATAGTCTTTATCACAATAGAATGTTGAATTTTGTCAAATGCTTTTTCAGCATCTATATAGACAATTATGTAGTCTTTGTCTTTGATTTTATTGATGTGGTGTATCACATTTATTGATTTGTGTATTTTGAAACAAACTTGCATCCCTGGGATGAATCTCACTTGATCACAGGGTATAATTTTGTGCATCTGTTGTTATATTCTGTTAGCTAGTATTTTATTTAGGATTTTTGCATCTATATTCATCAAGGATATTGGCCTGTGGTTTTCTTTTTTTGTTGTGTCTTTGTCTGGTTTTGGTGTCAGGGTGATGTTTGCCTCATAGAATGAGTTCGGGAGAATGGCCTCTATTTCAATCTTTCAGAATAGTTTATAGAGAATTTGTATCAATTCCTCTTTGAAGGTTTGATAAAATTTTGCAGTGAACCCATCCAGTCCTGGGCTTTTCTTTGTTGGGAGCCTTCTGATAACAGCTTCAATCTCTTTTATTGTTATTGGTTTCTTCAGATATTCTATATCTTCTTGGCTCAGTTCTGGTTGTTTGTGTGTGTCCAATAGTTTATTCATTTCCTCCAGATTTTCAAATTTGTTGGGATATAGTTGTTTATAGTAGTCTCTAATGATTCCTTGTATTTCTGAGGTATCAGTTGTAATGTCACCTTTTTCATTTCTAATTTTTTTTTATTTGGGTCTTTTCTCTTCTTTTATTAGTTAACCTTTCTAATGGTTTGCCGATTTTATTTATCTTTTCAAAAAAAACAACTTTTTGTTTCATTGATCTTTTGTATCATTTTGGGGGTTTCTATTTTATTTAGTTCTGCTCTGATCTTAATTATTTCTTTCCATTTCCTATCTTTGGGTTTGGATTCTTCTTGTCTTTCTAATTCTTTAAGGTGAAGTTTTAGGTTGTTTATTTGCCATCTTTCCATTTTCTGAAGGTAGCACTTAATGCTAAAAATTTCCCCCTTAGTACTGCTTCTGCATTACCCCACAGGTTTTGGTAGGATGTGTCATTATTTTCATTGGTTTCAATAAATTTTTTGATTTCCTGTTTAATTTCTTCTTGGACCCACATGTCATTAAGTAGAATGTTGGTTAATTTCCATGTGTTTATATAGTTTCCAGAGTTTCATTTGTTAATGATTTCAAATTTTACCCCATTGTTGTATGAAAAAATACATGGAATAATTCCAATGTTTTTGAATTTGTTGAGACTTGATTTTTGACCCAACATGTGGTCTATCCTGGATAATGTTTCATGTGCTGATGAGAAGAATGAATATTCTGAGATTGTTTGATGGTATGTTCTGTAGATATCTACCAAGTCCAATTGGTCTGAAGTGTTGTTTAGATCTTGTGTTTCTCTGTTGGTTTTTTGCCTAGATGATCTGTCCAATATTGATAGTGGGGTGTTTGGGTCTCCGATTATTACCATATTAGAGCCTATCTCATTCTTTAGGTCTAATAGTATTTGCTTCATAAATCTGGCTACTCTGACATTGGGTGTGTATATATTTGTGATTGTTATGTCTTCTTGATGGACAGATTCTTTTGTCACTATATAGTGGCCCTCTTTATCTCTTTTTATTGTTTTTGGTTTAAAGCCTATTTTATCTGATATAAGAATAGCTACTCCAGCTTGTTTTGCTTTTCTGTTTGCATGGTATATCTTTTTCTATCCTTTCACTCTTAATCTATGTGTGTCTTTACAGGTAAAGTGAATTTCTCGAAGTCAGCATTTCATTAGGTTCACCTTTTTAATCCAGTCAGTCAGTCTGTATCTTTTGAGTGGGGAATCCAATCCTTTTACATTGAATTATTATTAAAAGGTATTGAATTACTCCTAGCAATTTATTGATTTTTGTTTGGATGTCTTAACTATCTTTTATTCCATTTTTCCTGATTTACTGTTTGATTTCTGTGTTTGTTGGTTTCTTGTGGTGGTAAACATACTTTTTTTTCTATTTATTGTTAGCATTTTTATTTTACTAGTGGGTTTTGTTCTTTCTTCTGTATTTATGGCAGTGATGGTTGTTTTTCAGGTACCAAACCCAGAACTCCCTTGAGAATTTCTTATAAGGCTGGTCATGTGATAGTGAACTCCTACAGTTTTTGTTTGTCTTAAAAATATACTATTTGTCCTTCATTTCAGAAGGATAGACTTGCTGGGTAAAGTATGCTTGGCTGGCAATCTCTGTCTTTTAGTATTTTGAATATATCATCCCATTCTTTTCTGGTTTTTAGGGTTTTTGATGAAAAGTCTGATGTTAGTATGATTGGGGCTCCCTTATAGGTGACTTGACGCTTCTCTCTTGCAGCTTTTAAGATTCTATCTTTGTCTTTTAGTTTTGCTAATTTGACTATAACATGTCTTGGAGAGGACCTTTTGGGGATGAATAATTTAGGGGATCTTTGAGCCTCCTGAATCTGAAGATCTGTGCCTTTCCCTATACCTGGGAAGTTTTCTGCTATTATTTCACTGAATATGTTTTCAGAGCCATTTACTTTTTCCTCCCCTCTGGAATACACATGATTTGGATACTTGAGTGCTTAAGGCTTTCTGTTACCTCACTTAAATTTTCTTCAACGTTTTTAATTCTTTTTTCTGAAGATCTGTGTCTTTCCCTATACCTGGGAAGTTTTCTGCTATTATTTCACTGAATATGTTTTCAGAGCCATTTACTTTTTCCTCCCCTTCTGGAATACACATGATTTGGATACTTGAGTGCTTAAGGCTTTCTGTTACCTCACTTAAATTTTCTTCAACGTTTTTAATTCTTTTTTCTTTTTTTTTATCTGCTTGTGTTATTTTGAACAGCCCATCTTCAAGGTCAGAAATTCTCTTCTGCTTGTCTAGCCTGCTAGTTAAAATTTCTGTTGTGTTTTTTATTTCATTGAATGAGTCCTTCAGCTCCACAAGCTCTGCTACATTCTTTTTCAGGGCATTGATTTCTTTCTACATTTCTTCTTTCAGGTCCTGTATACTTTTTCTTATTTCATTGTGTTGTCTAACTGACTTTTCTTGTATCTCATTTAGTTTCTTAGAATTATTGCTCGAAATTCCTTATCACTCATTTCAAGGACTTCCTATTCTATAGGATCTAGAACTTGAGAGTTATTATAGTCCTTTGGTGCTGTCGTACTTTCTTGGTTTTTCATATTTCTGGTATCTTTCCTTTGGTTTTTAGTCACTGTGGCATTGGATTTCAGAGTCCACTTGTTCGACCCTAGTGACTGGCTTGGATCCTGCAGGGACTGCCAATTCAGCACAGCTGCCTTGCGGCCTGTGGGCTGGTGGCTTGGACCTCTCTGGGCTATGGGTACTAGCCTGGGCTGGGATTCCTGTGGCACAGTGCCTGCCTGGTCCAGTGTGGGTGGCTTGGGGCCTGTAAGCTGGTGGCTCTCCTGCCTCTTTGGGCCATGGGGACTAGCCTGGGCTGGGATCCCACTGCATGGTGCCTGCATGTTCTAGCGTGGGTGGCTCAGGGCCCTGTGGGCCTGGCGGCTCTCAGGCCTCTTTGGCAGCACAGATTCTTTTTTTTCTCTCTTTTTAATTTATTTTTCTTAACTAATGCATGATAACTAACACAGAGTTTGTGTCCAGGCAACAAAACCTATGGGCCTTCTCCCATTCTTTGAAATGGTTTAGGAGGTGAGTGTGATTAATAAGCATGCCATTTCTCCAGCTTTGGAAAAGACCACATATATTTTATGTAAATATATTTTGGTAATCTTTATGCTGTTTTAATTCTTTACATTCTTCGTAGGCCAATGGCACACTTTTAAAATTACTACAAAGTCTTACAATAAATCTATTTTGGATAGAGCTACTACTCCCATTTATTCTTAATATAAATGGTCTATTCTCATTTCCTTAAAATTTTATATAAAATTCAAAATCAGCCTGTTCAATTACATGTGCATATATATAAAAACAAATCCATAAGATTTTTGTTGGTATAACCTTGATTCTAATAATCTGTTTGGAAATAATTAGCATTGTAATTATATTTAATCTTCCAGACCATAGCATTATATATTACTAAATTCATTGAGACCATTCCCTATAATTTTGCCCACTTATAATTCATTTTGCATATTTTCCTCTCAACTATCTTTCCAATAGTTAGTCTTTCATGTATCTATGGCTAATTAGCTATTACACTCAATCTTTAAATTCTTGACTTTATTTATTGTGTTTTTCAGGATTAGAATTTCCATTTGATTCCCCTTTACAGCATCCATTTCTCTGCAAAAATTCTTTATCTTGCCTTTTAACTCTTTAGGCCAAGCAAATAGTTATATTAAACCTTGTTTAAAAAATACAACCACCTCTTTGTATCTATGGGTTTCTCATCCACAGATTCAAACAACTGTGGATTGAAAATGCATTTAGGCCTATGATGATCACATCTGTACTGAACATGTACAGACTTTCTTTTTGTCATTATTCCTTAAGGAATGCAGTATACCAGTTATTTACACAGCATTTACATTGTATTCAGTATTATAAATAATGTAGAAATGATTTAAAGTATAAGGGAGGATATGTGTAGGTTCTATGCAATTACTATGCCATTTTATATAAGGATCTTAAGCATTTGTGGATTTGGATCTGTGATGGGTCCTGGAACCAATCTCCCATGGATACTGAGGACAACTGTACCAATAAGCGTCATCTCTGATGTTCTGCTTCTATGGTCTATTTTTTCCCTGGGTTTCATGCTATTTTATCTTCAAAAAAAATCTAGAATTTTTTATTGTATGACAGATATTAGATTTGCATAATTCATTGTAATAAAAATTTGATATCCAGATAAGGGTATCCTCTTCTGAAAATGATTATGTTTGTGTTTATAGTTCATCTTTATACCTTGGTTGAAGCACTTCAGCATCCGTACCCACAGTGAAAGGAGAACTCCTGCCCCTGCGCACCCCCCCTTAAGAAGCTTACCTCTTTGATAAGTTCTCCTTGGGACCTTGGTCAGTAATTCTTCAATATCATCTTATTTTTTACTGTATTACTATATTTCTTCAATATAGTCTTATTTCTTATGCCTTCAAACAAAATATTAATATTTATGTATTTTAAATAGTTATCTTGAATGGAAAAATTTAAATAAGACTGAAAAAGAAAATATAGTGTTTTGAATTGTTAAGGGAAAAAAATTAGTTTGGGACCATTTTTCTAGTGAAAAAAATATGTCATAAAAGGAAATGTTATCTTACTCCTGCCTTCAACATATATTTCAGATGGAGTAAAAATTAAAATCCAATTATAAAAAATTAAACCCAAATATAAGAGTGATACAAACTAGCATCCCAAAAAAGTCAGATATTCATAAATTTAACTGGATACAAATCAAAGTCTTTTATATGACTAAAATATAACAAACTCATTAAAGCTAAAAATAACTGGAGATAATACTTGAAAGATATATGGAGAAATACACATTACCAGCACTTAAGAAGGCTCTCATTATGCTCCATTTAATCACCACACATTCTTTTGCATCCAAAGTTACTGTGATTCTATTTTCTAATATCATAGATTACTTTTACACATTTTTGATGTTTACATATACGGAATCACACAATATATATTCTTTTGTATCTAGCTTCTTTGGTGCACATTGTAAGATTCATTCAGATTGTTGTATATAACTGTCATTTGTTTATTGTCATTTCTGTCTAGGAATATTTGGTTAAATTTGCTAACAAAATTCAAGGTGTTTAATCGATGAATATAAACTAACTGATTTTTATTGATCTTAGCCATTATTAAAATCTTTGAATTTAGAGTGTTTAGAGTAGAAAAATGTGTAATGTTTTCTTCTTTGCATAGCATATTCTGCTAAACAAAATATTTTAACAAACTAATTTTCAAACATAATGTTGAGAATTCCACCTCTCTCCAAGAGGGAGTAAAATGAAACATATTTATTATCTCACTTTAAATAGCTCACAAATGAGACAAAACTTAAGAAACTAAAGTTTGGGGGTATTGGACAACAGGTAATACAGGACATTAACTTCTGAGAGAAAGAAAATAAATGAGATGAGCCAGACCATTGGCTGAGATAACTGCCTAGACAGAGTTATAAGCAGTTGTAACACTGACATAGAGTAGAACACCCACCAGTTTCCCTGAGTTGAGAATGCAGGAATCAGAGCTCGAGAAAGCCTAGACATCTAGAGACCACATGCTAGAGTACCAGTGAGGAGAAAACTGCAGAGAGAATTCTAGAAATCCGCTCAAACCTTTCGCTGAATAATGAACAGTTCATGCATGAAAAGAAACAGTGAAGCCAGCAAAAGAACCACTGGAAACCAGTGATTAGAGAAATCCTTAAAGCTTAAGGAGGGCTGTATGTAGTTCAGGTAATTATTAGTCATAGTGGAAAGACCTCCTAACACAAGAAGCATCAAGTAAAGTTAGAAGAAAGGAAGGGTGCCATTACTACTATGGTGCCATTACTACTATGGTGCCATTACTATTGCCTTATTAGTGGTACCAAAGTAGTCCTAGACTTTGATCTGCAAAGTTTAAAAGCAAGCCTCTTAAAGATCAACATAACTAAATACCAGAACAGAGTCCAACAATATTTAAAAGAACACTCATTACTACTATGGTGCCATTACTATTGCCTTATTAGTGGTACCAAAGTAGTCCTAGACTTTTATCTGCAAAGTTTAAAAGCAAGCCTCTTAAAGATCAACATAACTAAATACCAGAACAGAGTCCAACAATATTTAAAAGAACACCAAGTATTCAGCATTCACAATGTAGAATACATGTCTGGCTTCAGCCAAAAATGTTGGCAGACATACAAAGAAGTAAGAATATTCAGCTCTTAGTAATGAAATCAATTAACTAAGTAAAACAGATTTAGAAATGATATAGATTACAGAGTTGTCATTGACATGAAAGGAGCTATTAAAAGTACACTACCTATGTTCAGAAAGGTGGAGGAAAGTGTTAGCTTGATAATGAAAGAAACAAAAGATCAAAAAATACCCAAATTAATCTTCTGGAGCTGAAAATACATTTTCTGAAATAAAACTACATTGCATAGGATTGGCAGAATATTAGAAATTCAAAAGAAAAAATAGTGCAGAGCAATAACAGCTATTCAGTTATGCAAATGAAAAAGTTCTAGACGTCTGCTATACAACATTGTATTTTTGGTTGACAATAAAGTATTGTACATGAAAAAAATTTATTAAGAAGGTAGACCTTATGTGGAGTTTTTTGTTTGTTTTGGTTTGGGTTTTTTTTTTTTTTTTTACCACAATAAAATAAAGAAATAAACTATTGATACACACACGGATAGTTCTTAAATTCATTGTGCTGAGTTTTTTTAAAAAGCCAGAGTGTATGATTTCATTTACATAAAATATTTGAAAATGAAAATTAGCCTATAATGACATTTAGAATATATGGCAGGATAAGCCATGCTTACCCATAGGTAATAAGCCTGCTGATGTCAGTCCTGGCTGTGGATCCTGAAGTGTCCTATGTCCCAGCCCCTCTCACCTGTGGTCTTCCTGCCTTCCTTGGTGATTAAGTGGCTTTCTCTAGCAGTGCATATTAATTTCTCATTATTTATTTTTAGTGTGACTATTTTTGTTTTTGTGTTGTGGTTATCATGAGGTTTACAAAACAGATCTATAGTCATGACAGATTATTTTAAATTAATAATACATTTGATCACTGAGAGAAAAGAAAAAAAATAAAGCCAACTCTGCTTTGACATCCTTCCCCTCCCCACTTTTAGACATTCTGTTGTTTCAAGTTATATCTTTTGATATTGCCAATCTCTTATACAGTTGTTGAGTTTCTTATTATCTTGTTGGGTTTTTCTTTTAGTCTTCACAATAAGGATAGAAGTGGTTTATTCTCCACTCTTATGACATTGGAGTATTCTGAGATTGTCTTTGTACTTACTATACTAATGAGTTTTGTAGCATTAAATGTTTTCTGGTTATACTTTAGTGTCATCTTTCAGCTTGAATAACTTACATTTCTTGTAATGTGGGTCTAGTGTTGATAAATTCCTTTAGGTTTTGTTTGTCTGGAAAAGACTTTATATCTACTTGATATTCGAAGGTTAGTTTCACTGGACACAGAATTCTTGGTTGACAGTCTTTATCCTTCAGCACTTTTATTATATCATCCCACTCCCTTCTGGCCTGTAGGGTTTCTACTGAGAAATCTGCTGAGATCCTTATTGGGGCTCTGTTGAATATCATGTGTTTACTTTCTCTAGGTAGGTTCTTTCAGTATTCTTCCTTTGCCTTTGGTTTTTGATAATGTAATTACAATGTATCTTAGGGTATTTTTCTTTGACTTGAATTTGATTGGTGACCTCTGAGATTCCTTTACCTGAATGCTGTCATTTTTCTCCATATTCAGGAAATTTTCATTCATTATTTCTTTCAATATGCTTTCTAGATCTCATCTTTTTTTTTTCTCTCCTTTAGGTATGCCAATTATGTAGAGGTTATTTTGCTTTTAGAAGTCCCATAATTGTTATATTTCTATTTCATAGAATTACCATGATCCAGTAATCCCTCTTCTAGTTATACACAAAAAGGAAATAAAATTGGTATCTTGAAGAGACATCTTCACTCTCATGTTCATTGAACAGCCTGGTGGCTGTGGCATCTAGCAGCTTTTGCAGCAGCCATGGTTATTGTGGTGGCTGTGGTGAGCCACCGACCTGGAGGTGCTGTTTTTGGTATGCTCCTTGGCATTGGGGGTATGCCTGGTTATGGGGTGTGTTTGGTCCCCTTCTCCATGCCTCTGGTCCCTGGGCAGTTCTCAAGGAACTGGTGCCCTGTGCCTGGTTGTGGGAGAGGGGTTCAGTCCCCTTCTCCATGTCTTGGATCCCTGGGTGGGCCCTGAGGTACTGGTGCAGTCTACCTGGTTGTCGCAGGAGAGTCTGGTCCCTTTCACAATACCTTGAGTACCCAGGTGGGCCCCAAGGTGCTGGCATTTTGTGCCTGGCATGAGAGGAGGGTCTACTCCCTTTCTGCACGCCTCTGGGCCAGGTGGGCCCTGAGGTGCTGGCACGATGTCCCTGGTTGTGGGAGAGAGGTCCAGTCCCCTTCTCCATGCCGCAGGTCCCCAGGTCGGCTCTGAGGTGCTGGCATGTTGTGCCTGGTTGTGGGAGGAAAGCCTGGTCCCCTTCTCCATGTCCTAGGTCCCTGGGCAGGACCCAAGGTGCTGGCACGATGTGCCTGTTTGAGGGAGGGTGGTCTGTTCCCCTTCTCCATGCCCCAGGACTGTGGACAGGCCCCGAGACACTGGCTTGGTGTGCCTGGTTGTGGGAGAGAGGTCCAGTCCCCTTCTCCATACCCTGTGTCCCTGGGTGGGCTCCAAGGTGCTGGCATGTTGTGCCTGGTTGTGGGAGAGAGGTCCAGTCCCCTTCTCCATACCCTGTGTCCCTGGGTGGGCTCCAAGGTGCTGGCATGTTGTGCCTGGTTGTGGGAGAGAGGTCCAGTCCCCATCTCCATACCCTGGGTCCCTGGATGGGCCCCAAGGTGCTGGCTCAGTGTGCCTGGTTGTATGAAAGAGGTCCGTTCTCCTTCTCCTTGCCTCGGGTCCCCGGGCAGGCTCTGAGGAGCTGGCGTGATGTGTCTGGTTGTGGGAGGGGGGTCCAGTCCCCTTCTCCATGCCTCAGGTCCCTGGGTGGGCCCTGAAGCTCTTGCACTGTGTGCCTGGTTGTGAAAGAGAGGACCATTCCCCTTCTCCTTGCCCCAGGTCCCTGTGTGGACTCCAAGGTGCTGGCATGTTGTGCCTGGTTGTGGGAGGGTGGTCTGGTCCCCAACTCCATTCCCTGGGTTCCTGGGCAGGCCCCAAGTTGCTGGCATGGTGTGGCTGGTAGTGGGAGGGGGGTCCAGTCCCCTTCTCCATGCTTCAGGTCCCCAGGCTGGCCCAAGGCACTGGTGCAGTTTGCCTGGAAGTGGGAGTGGGTCGGTTCCCAGATCCAAGCCTCTGGTCCCCAGGCAGGCCCCAAGGTGCTGGTGTTGTGCCTGGGCTGGAGCTAATTTTTTGTCCTTTGCTTCTAACATGGGGGAACTTCCTGTGGGAACTAGTACTTGAGCTGTGTGGTTGTTTAAATTGCTACTTTGCTGCTGTTTCCCTAGGGAAGGCTTTTTGTGCAGCTCAGGGTTTAATGGTTGACCTTACAGGTACTTCTGGCTCTCCAGAGACCTGGTGGATCTGTGTTCTGTAGAATCTCTGATCTGGGCATGAGTTTTTTCATCAAACTGCACCCCATGCAATTCTGCATTCCTGACCAGTCGCTTCTGAGTGGTCCTGTGCTGACTAGGGGGCTGATCAGCTGTCCTTGCTGTGTCCCAGTGTTCTCCCTGTGTTCCCATCTCACCCACCACCCATACTCCAAACACTTCCCATGGGATGAGCCCTGTGATGGTCCCTTGCTATGATTCACTGTCCTCTGAATGGCTCCCTTTTTTCAGTTGTTCTGGTTCCTCACACCTGCGTGGGTCCACAGGAACCCTATTAGTGGTCTTGCTGTCCCAGGGGCCGCCAAGGCCCTCTTCTCCCCTGCCGCCTCCAAGCAACTCCATCGGAAGGGCAGAGCTGCAGCTTCTGCTGGCTTCTGCTCCAGGCATTCAGCAACTCCAGCCTTAAAGCAGCCATGGCCCAAAATGCTCAGAGCAGCTTTTTCTTTCTCTCATCATAGTTTCTCCTGCCTACATGCACTCTGTAGGTCTCTCCTCCTCTTCCTCTGAGCTCCAGTGGCCCCAGCTTGGCTGATGTTACATTTTTATAGTTGTAAATTGGTTGATTTGTGGGAGAGAGTGACACTGGGCACCATCTGTTCCACCATCTTGATTGGATCTCCTTGTTCTTTTATGGTTCTGAATAATCTAGTTCACTATGCTCTCTAGTTGCCTTGGGTTTTTTTCGGTTTCTCTGTTTTAGCAAATTATTGCTTCCATCAAACATTCCCACATCCTCTTTTCTCTCACCTGAATAACGCAGACTCTCTTCAGATGTCAACTCAAATATCAGTTATGAAAATAACCTTCCTGTAACTTTCTGCCCTCTATTTAAATTAGGTTTCCTTTTACCCTCTGAAAGGGTCCGGTTATTTTTTTTGTTTTTTTCTTTGTGTCACATAGCTTAGAAAAATCACAATATTTGTTTAATCATCTCCTTCCTCAGGCTTCAAGTTCCATGAAAGCAAGTAGTGTTTCCACTTCATTCATTATCATATACCTAGTTCCTAGAACTGTGTCTGGAATATAGTAAGTACTTGATAAATATTGGTTGAATAGGTGAATAACTAAATTGCTTAGAAAACAGTCTAGGCTTGTTCTGTGCCTCAAGTTCACTTTCCCCACTTCCCAAGCAGCTTAACTCCCTTTCATTGCTCATTGAAGGCTAAAACTTACTATGACCAGTGCGAGTGCTTCCAGTCCTATCCTTGTGCATAAGTATACATGTTAAATCAGCACTTAATTTTCAGAGAATCTCTAAGGGTTTTTGGCTGCCATTCTGATTTCTAGCACCTTGACTAAACAACCCAGAAACTCAGCTTTTCCTTGGGCTCTTCCTTTGCCTCCACTAGTGAAGGTCTCTTCTATGACCTAATCTGGTATTCTGACTTGATTCATTAATTAGGAAGGTAAATGAATGATATGAACATGCATATAACAACACAGGCAGTCTATACATCAACTGTGTCTACATCCAATGATAGTAATCAAAAAGCACTCTACAGTCTTATTTTCTGTACAAGATATATACTTATCTCCTCTTCCTTCATATCTGTTTTCATAGAAGACAATGTCATTTCATTCCTATGTATCCTTAGACATAGAGCAGTCTTATTGCAACAATATTCATAGTAGCCAAGAGATGGAATTAATCTAAATGCTCATCAATGAGTGACTGGATTAAAAAAAAACTGTGGTATATATACACAGCAGAATACTTTAAGTTATTTTTAAAAAATGAAATATTGTCATTTGCAACAGTATGGATGAAACTGTAGACTATCATGTTAAGTGAATTAAGCCAGGCACAGAAAGATAAATATAGCATAATCTCACTCATATATGGAATCTGAAAAAATAAAAGTAGTTTTCATAGAAATAGAGAGTAGAATAGTAGTTCCCAGTGGTTAGAAAGAGAAGAGAGGAAGGGCAGTGGTGAATTAACATGCACAAAGCTATGCTATCTACCCTAAGTGAAACAAAGTACAGTACATATATGTATTGAAAAAACATACTGTGCCCCACATATATGTAAAAATAAATGATTAAAAATTTCTGAGGGTAAAAAACAATTTATGCTAAAAATAATTCCATGTCATATTTCAAGAAAAGAATGATGTAATCTCCCCCAAAATAAAAATGAACCGAAGTTGGGAAGCTAGATATTCCCTTTTTTCAAACTTAGCATCCCTAGAAACTTCACGAATCTTTCCCAGGAGGCTATTCATGGCCTTCAGTTCTTCTAGTCTCCACTTTACAGCTCCCAGTTATTGAGGATGGTTTAGGTGGACTCTAATTATAAATTAGCACATTAAAACTATCCAGGATTTGGTGTGTTTTAAAGAATCAGATCATCACAATCTACTGACCTTCTTTGAGAATTAGAAATATAAATAGGCATGACTGCACTTGAGAAAATCTCTGGTGTAACCATGAGCCAAAATCACACAGATAACACAGATAATCTCACGGTAGATTTCTAAACATGGGATTTATTAAACTTTCAAGGCAGGCAATAGCAGAAGCTTGAGAAAAATCAACTTATCTGTAATGCATATAAATAGCCAGATTGACAAGTTGATACCAACAAGCAGAGGACAGAGGTGGTTAGCAACAGAATCATGTGTCTAAGGAAACTGCTAAATAAAAGAAAATGTTTATAAACACTCACTTCATTGTTGCAGTAAAACAGGAAAGGCAGAATGAAAAAATGGAGTTATTGAGAGGGAGGATGCAGTGAACAAAGACAAATTAAAATTATCAGGCAAAGATAGCGATTTTGAAGAAGAAAAGGAGAGATTTCCAAAGTGACAATGATGTTGGCAGTGGCAGACATTGATGGTAAACAAGATGAAAACCCAATCAGAGGCCATGCAACATGGTGGCAACAAATACACAAAGTATACAAGGGAAGAAGAGAGCTTTACTGAAAATCAAATCAAAGATGACTCATTCTAAGATACATAGTCTGCACTTTCCTAAGATAAAACAAGGATGATGGTAGCTATATTACAGTTAGGAAGGAACAGATTAATATCTAGACCATATCAAGTGTGTGAACATGTGTAAGAAAGAGGTAGAACTGGAGTTTTCTTCACCAGGAAAACCTGGACATTGGCCATATAGACAATTCCACTCATAGTGGGATAGAGAGAATGGCATCCATGTCCTGGTCATTATTGTCCAAGACAAGAATGAGCACTTTGAAAGAGAGCTTTAAGGAGGAAGATGATAGTTGCACATTTCAAAGTTTTCTCTTTGGAGAATATATAGTAATCTAGAGACAGTGCAGAACTGATGCTGAGGACAGTATAAGTATTTTTTAGCAGAAATATTTACACAAAACAGGTTAGGTAGTGGCTGTGTCCGGATGAAACCTGAAAAATGCTTAAAGCTTGAAGTGTGATATGATCTATTTGTTTGATATTCAAATAACCAAAATTCCTCTTTTGTTATGTGTCCAGAAATGTGGGCTGTATGTTTTCTGATTGGCTTATGGTCCTAGTAGAAGAAGAAGTACACAAAAGCATTTTATATATGAACAGCCATTCATATTCTGTTTTAGTTTTAGCAAACATTAACATAAGCAACTCAACTATGTTTTTAGTAATATCTGCCTAAATTTTAACCTCTTCATAAGCTGTTACTTATTTAATTTATATTTTTCAGAATATTTATAACAAGAATATATGTAACAGCTCCATTTATAGGTTTACTCTTTTTTCCTTTCATGATCGTAAGTTAGTATTTTCACAAATTATTCATAATATAAAGAGCTACATTTTAAAATTTGCCTTTTTCTTGATTGCACAGAGGTATCATAAAAATTATAAAAATGGCTCAGTAAGTTAAAGTCAAAAATCCCCTATTTCAGCAGATCAATGTAAGATCTAATTATTTTGATAAGCTAAATATATAAGATTTTGAGATAGTATGTTTTCTGATAGTGGCTTATATGTTTATGCTTTTTATTAAATGTACATGATAAAAGCTGAAATATACTGTCTCTAGTGTATGGTACTGTCAGAAACCTTTGCAAGAAAACAATACAGCATGCAAAGGAAACATTTTAAAATTGTTCATTCATTCGTTTGGTTTGTTTATTATGACATCTTTTGCTCATAAATATAAAGAAAGAATATAAATAGGGAAGTAAATTATACAATTTTTCCACCTGAAACTTTTATAATGATGTATTAGTCAGGGTTCTCCAGAGAAACAGAATTAATAGGATGCTTATATATATATATATATATAGAGAGAGAGAGAGAGAGAGAGAGAGAGAGAGAGAGAGAGAGAGAGATGTATTATAAAGAATTGGCAAGCATGATTATGGACATTTGCAAGTCCCAAGATCTGCAGGGTGAATCAGCAAGCTGTAGACCCAGGAGAGCTGCTGATGATTTATTGTCTGAAGGCTGGAAGGTTCAAGACCCAGGAAGAGATGATGCTTTAGTTCAAATTCAAAGGCAGGTAAAAAAAAAAAAAAAAAGGCAATATCTACTTTCAAAGGCCATCAGCAAAAAGAATTTTTTTCTTACTCAGGGGATGGTCAGCCTTTTTGTCCTATTAAGGTCTTCATCTGATCGAAGGAGGCCAACCCATGTCATGGAGGGCAATCTACTTTACTCAGTTAACTGATTTAAATATCAATCTCATCTAAAATCACCCTTTCAGAAACACCCAGAATAATATTTGACCAAATATCTGGGTCCACTGTGACCCAGTCAAGTTGACACAAAATTAACCATCACAGATATTGTATATAAGTGTACAAGTCTTTCTATGTATATAAAAAACACTTGAGTAGGAAGGGTTTCCATTTATAACAGTGCAGTCTATAAAAATAATTGTTATAAAAAGAAGACATTTATGCAAATAAGTCATTAATGTAAGATTAATGTATTTGCTAGTAAATCTTGAGAAACTATAAATCTTCAGGTTATAGAATTGATTGTGACACATCGATCTGTAGAAATATTATTTTATCTTATCAAAACTACATAGACAAAAGTACTATAATAGAATACTAATTGGCAATCTTGTTTACTCAAAAGTTGGACATTTTACATTCAAACTTATCAACAAATTTTGTTACTGAAGTAGCTGAAAGTACAATTTGAAAATGAAAAACAGTGGAGGGATTTTTGTTAAAGCTATTCAAATAAGGAAAAAAAAACAAGTTGCAATTTTTCAAAAAATCACTAAAAAAATCCTAAATCACACAATATAGATAGTAATATGATATAATATTTTTATTAATTGACTGCCTAGCATACCTCATAGTAGGTTTTTCCTACATTTTGACTGCATGTTTTGATTATCTCCTCACATAACTAAAATTTGATGTTTTGTTTAGAGAGAATAGAAGAATAATTCTTTTTTTCTTTAGCATGATTAATCAAATTTGTTCTTTTATTTGTTCATATTATGTGGTATTAACATGTTTATTTTTAGTATTGTTATACTTGGAAATTTCTGTATAACTTTCTTTCAAAAAGCTGTATTTCAAAGTTGGGAAAAAGTAGTAAGAAAATTTGCATAGGAAGATATTTTGTTCTAAAAACAAAAGCTCATCTCTCAATTTCGATTCATTTTTTGCTAAATGCTTGAGATAATATAGTAACTTAGAAAAAATCCTGAGAAAAACATCAAGTCACCTATATGGGAGTCCCCATGAGACTAACAGCAGACTTCTCAGCAGAAACCCTGCAGGCCAGAAGAGAATGGAATGATGTATTTAAAGTACCGTTACACATAATGTTGATAACCCAGGGGAAATATTATAGTTTTATTGTTCCCTAGCTACTTTTTCTGTGTTGTCTAGGAATGGAGGATAACACAATAAAATATCTTAATACAGTAGATCATTTTCTAACATAAACAGGCTTTCTAACATAAACAGCTAGAATTCAGAACAAAGCAACTAAATATGTATATGTGATTTGAAGTTAAAAATTTTGCAGGCTGTATATTCAAGAAGTCTGAACTGATTTGGCATAAATAAGATACCTAAATCAATTTAAAATTCTAAATTGTTATGGTTTCGTTAATTGGTTTTAGTTCTTTGACTCTCAATACATAAAATATAATGGAGTACATGAAATATTCTATAATAGGCCACTGCTTTACATAAAAACAGGTCTTCGGTTTCTGGAAATATGATAGACTGGATGTCTGGAGAAATGTTCTAGGATAATAACATTTATTGTCTATTTTATTATGCTGCATAAAATACCTGTTAAAAAATTATTTTCAAACACATTGTTTAGCTGGAGGGAGAGCAAGAGAAATCCATAGAAACGAGAATCAAAAATACATATAAGTAAGCTTGTATCAAAGAAAGAATTGCATTCCAGGTAGAACATGTGGCATATGCCAATCCATGCAACTCAGAGCTTTAGTTTTATTGGACTGTGCTTTCAGAACACAGAAGACAACTATGAGGTCTACTCAACGTGCTAATGATTCCCCTTCAGTGAGTGAACTAGAAAAAACTTGTGTATTAGAGGGGACAGGAGATACTTGCCTGTCTTAATTTTGCCTTTAGGGAGAAGGGAAGAGGTGTAAAATGAACAAAGAAAGGTCAAAACCATCCCCTGACCATTCCTAAATGTAAGCACCCCTTCTCACAAGTTTGTCTATATTTAATAATATCTTTGTGGTTAAAATAATAACAGTAATAAACATATCAACAACAAAGCAAACTAAAACTTTCACTTAAAATTTGATGTAATATCCTCTTGTCTGGTAGATACAGAAAGCAAATCATTTCTGGAGGAAAACAGTTTAAGTTCAGAACCTGAAAAACTCACACATGTAGTATTTCAAGTAATATGGACAGACAACTAAAAATATCACTGAACACAAACAAACAAGCAACCATTGTTTAAGATTCTTTGAAATAAAGCCTCTATATTAGAAATACGTGTTGGAATTATTAGATAAAAAATGCAGAAGACATGTTTCATAATTTCAAATAAATAAAAGAAGGGGGATGAAGTATGGCAAAGATAAATAGACAAACTGCTGATGATTAAATATCCCTCCAGCACTCACTAAAGCTTCATCCCCACTGTGACAGTGTTAAGAACATATGAAAACCTACTACGGTAATTAAAAGGTGGGGCCTTGAAGAGGTGATTAGATTGTGAGGACTATGCCTTATGAATGGATTGATCCATTCATGGAGTGATAAGTTGTTGGTTTCATGGGTGGTAATGGGCACAGTTCTGAAGGATTTATAAGGAGAGCGAGGAGCAGGTTAGCTCTCTCTTCCTCAGTCATCCACCATGTGACTCCCCGTGTTGCCGTGAAGAGTCCCCACCAAGAAGGCCCTCACCAGATGTGTTTCCTGGACTCTGGAATTCCAAGCCTCAAAAACTATAAGCAATAAATATGGTTTCTCCACAAATTACCTAGTTGCAGGTATTCTGTTATAAGCAACAGAAATGGACTAATACACAAACAAATAAAGTAGTTTTGTAAAAGAAACAACTAGAACATGAAATAATATACATGAGAATAAAGACAAGGACCTCACTGTAAAGTGAAGAAACACTTGGTAAGTTGGAAATAGAGATGAAGATACTACTCTGAAGTCAGCAAAATATATCAAAGAATTGGAAATTGTAAATGTGAGGTTAGGCGAGGTGGAAAAGACTGTGAAGTCCAACATTTATCTAATTTGAGTTATAGAAAAAATAGTTAAATAGGAGAATTAAAAAGAGGCAATAATCCAGAAAATAATAACTAAAATATTTACAGAATTTATGAGATGCTTATTAAATGTTTTAAATAGGCTAAAACCTTCTAAATAGGAGGAGACAACACACACACACACACACACACACACACACTCACAACACTCACAGAGAATTCTTTTATTGAAACTGAACTTCTCCAAAGATAAATATTGAATAATAAAGACAGTCAGAGAGAAAAGACAGATTAATTACTTAGAAATAAAAACTTAGCTAAAACTATATTTTAAACAACATCATCTTCAAAGTCCCAGAAAAAGATAACAATCTACCTAAATTGTATAACCAGAGGACTTATTTTAGGAAGGAGGGTAAAATAAGAATTATACAAACAAAAATAGATGATTACCCTCAATGGACCCTTACTGAGTGTGAAGGTTAATTCTAGGTGTCAACTTGGTTAGATGAAGGAATGCTGAGAAACCTGGTAAAGCTAAGTTTATAGGTATGTCCGTGAAGGTGTTTCCAGGAGAGATTAGTATGAGAGTCTGAGTGCACTGGGTGGGAAAGACCCACCCTCAATGTGGGTGGGAACCATCCAATTTGCTGGAGGCCCAGAGAAAATGAAAGACAGAGGAAAGAGGTGAAGCTCTCTCTTTCTGCTGGAGCTGGGATACACTCTTCTCTTCTGTCCGTGGACATAAGAGCTTGAGACACTTCAGCTTTTGGGTTCCAGGACTTACACCAAGGACATCATCAGCTTCCCTGGTTTTGAGGCCTTCAGACTTGGACTGAGCCAGGCTACCAGCATCCACTTTACAGGCAGCCTATCGTGGGACTTTTCTTCAAAATCATGTGAGCTAATTCCCCTAATAAATCCCTCTCAGATATTTATAACATATCCTATTAATCCTGTCTCTCTGGACAACCCTGACTAATACACTGAGTCACTTCTAATATACGATCTTTAGCAAGAAAGAAAATAATCCCAGTGGAGAATCAGAGATGTACAGAGGGCTGATGATCAAAAACATACAAAATATACGAGTGCATCTAAATAAAAATTGACTATATAAAATAATAACAGTACCTACTTTGTAGTACTGAAACAACAAACAAAAAGATGAAATTTTGTCTATAAACAAAATAGTATGTTAGCATGCAGGTAATCATAGTTAAACTATACTTATGCCTGTTGTGGAACCAAACTTGGGTCCACCCACCCTGCACAACTGAGCCAAGACACCGACACCAAGTTGCACTAGGAAAACAAGCATTTAATTATGAAGCCAAGTGATTTGAGCAGGGGAGGCTCATGCTGAAAAAAAAACCAGGATCACCAAAAGTTTTTAAACGAGGATTTTTAAAGAAAAACATGTGGGTTGGGGTCGGGGCGGGTGAATAGCCTGTGGATGTTTCTGGTTGTTTGAATCTCAAAAGACAAAAGAAGAGCCCTGGGACTTTGTCCATCAATCTTCTGGCTCCAATGAGTCTGGTGTCCTTGAAGTCCACATTTGGTAAGCATTTTTATCTGGCGGGAAAATGTGGTTCTCATTCCTGGTAAAAACATCTCAAGGATACATATCAAGATAGTGTCTTTGATCCTTGGAGTCCAGTGGCTCCCTTCTTATTGTTTCGACTGCATACTGTGTGTTCAGCTGTTTCTTTCATTACCCTTGATTACTAGTTATAGTCTCAGCATCCTAACTGTTAGTTGGACAGGCGTGCTTCCAGATTTTCAATCACTTTAATTTGAAAGACCAAGGCCACAGCTTACTTTCATCTACATTTTTGAGGAGCTTTATTGAGGAAGGGGTTAGTTTCAAGCCATTATATTATTCAGAATCAAGGTAAAGGTATTAATTTTACATTTTGTTGTGTTAAACTTGTGTAAGGGCCAAGGGAAAACTTCCTCTTTAACCTTCTGAAGGTTCTCTGATGAAACTACTAATAAACAGAGATTAATATGGAGAAGCAGAACAAATTTTATTATTTTTAACATGCTGGGAGGGGAAATGCACATGGGAATCACAAGAGAGTAATGTCCCAATTTCCCAATGGGGTACAGATGTTTATATACCCCTCTTCTTGGGGAAAGGGGACATGGGGGTATAGGAGTAAATGATTCTTCAGAAAGGGGGTCCCAGTGGGTGAGGGGAACATAAAATGGCCTGGGACATCTTCTCTGCTTTGGAGAGTGGTAGACAATTGAGAGGCAGGAGGGAGAGAAGATCAGAGTGACCTAAGGCTGCTTCTTTATTCCAGCATGTCAAAGCACCATATTTTGGAGTAAGAACTTTTTGTACCCCAAAATTTGCATAGTAAAATTTCCTGAAGAATCACTAAAATAATGAAAATATAGTGTATTATTTCTTACCAGTAGATAGAAAGAACTGGAATGGAAAGAAAAATTAAAACTTAAATAAATCACAAGTCTATAAAAAAGTAAGCAAACTAATTATATAAAAACTAAACATTCAAGATTAAAAATAGAGAGAGAGAGGTAAGCTGGGATTTTAAAGATCCAGCTATACATATTTTTTTGTTTGTTTTACATGAGGCACACTTAAACATAGAGATGGAGAAAGGTTAATAGAAAAAAACATATGAATTCATGTAAACATCAATATGCAAATATAAATAGCAAGCAAATACTAATCAAAAGCAAGTTTGAGAATTATAGCGATATCCATTTTGGAGCAAAAAGCATATATGCCTAGAGATTAATAATTCCTAACTTGCATGCACCTAATAACATATATTAAAGAAAAAAATGTAAACACTCTAATATAGTTGGAGATTTCAGTATTATTTCCGAAGGATTAAATCAGATACAAAAGTGTTACGAATATAGGAATTTGTACAAAATAATAAAAACGAAATGGGCAAAATATGGTTCAAATATGTACAAAAAGAAACACATTAATAGAACTCTTTTATTTGGTTTTAATTATTTTATAACAAAGTATATATTTGCAAAAGGTAAATGAAACATAGAACTTATTTCAATTTATTGCAGAGTATAATATATAATTAAAATTTCTGTTTGTTTTTGCATAGATGTGTCTGTGCATATGTATATATAAATACATATAAGTATGTGCAACTACCATATCTAAAAATTAAGAAGCACATATAAGTTCCACTGAGTCCTACAACCATAGTTGTGAAGTCTTATTATATTTTATATTTTGCACCAAAAGAAAACATGTTAGAGTGTAGAAAAAGTCAGCATATGATTAAGAAATATCATCTTGAAAATGCAGCCCTGATAATTAAATGCTATGGCTACCTATATACAGTACATATGGTATTGTTCAAAGAAAAAACTTTTTATTCGTGAGTGTTCATGTTTGCTGTAAGGGCAAATAAATAATAGCTAAAGCAATGATTATTGTTTTTAACAGTGCAATCATGTGAAATTTGCAAATATGAAGTCACTTATTGAGTGGGAAATTTAGTGTGGTATTTTACAACCACCTATTCTGCTTACTCAGAACTTCACAGTTTGTAGCCAATGGAAATTTGGGTTTTAGGTATTCTGAACCTACTTCTAGAAAAAAAAAAAAATTTACCCATTAGGCTTCCTGAAACCTCATACACTCAAACAGTGATCAAGAGGGCCTTAAAGTTCCATTCAGCTTCCCTAAATTTTAGACAGGCTTTTTCCTGCCTGGAGTCCCAGACCTCTTCTTTCCTTAAGTATAGACTTTAGTAAACTTGTAATTGCAAATTCTTTCCCTGTCCCTTTGAGTTGTAAATCTTTTTAAAAGCCTCTTGCCAGTTTTAAAATCCCAAATTATTTTTGTCAAGGACCTGGGAGCCATCTCTCAGAAGTATGATTTTTCAAGGAAGATAGCACCCCTATCTCTTTTTGGAGAGTAAAAGCCTAACTTAAATGGGCATCAATTAGCAAACACAAGTGTCCTTATCACAGAGAAAAGCATTTGCAAGTTCAGGAATAACTGCCACATACATCCCACTGATCAACCTCCCTTGTAATTCCTCTAGTCCTTTTGCACTAGCTCACTCAGAGCTTAAAAACCATCCTGCCTTTTATTTCAGCAGAATTGATTTCAGTCTCTCTCCAATAGCAATAGCTTGAATAAAATCTTTCTGGCCTATTGAACTTTGCTACGTGCAATTTTTGCTTTGACAACAGTTAAGATTATTTTACAGTATTTGTTTTCCCTCTTCCTTATGCTCAAAGAAATAGTACTCTCATGCTAACTGGTAGACTTATGTAGGAATGAATAAATGTAACCACTGCAATGCTTCGTTTTATTCTAATGTGTAGCATACATGCATGCATGAATGCATCAATATTGAAAATCTTCACTGCCAACAGTATTTCCCCAACCCCAATCCTTACTGTTTCTTTGATATTCCTTGATTCTGATTGCTCTCTTAAGCCTTGGTCCAAGTGTTTAGAGTTTAGAGGCAATAAAGTACAGTAACTTATTTAGAGACATATGAACAAGGAAGAATATGACAATGGTAGATAAACCAGACCTTGATTAACAAAGAAGTATATGGGATACTGTTTCTTCACACAATTCATATAACAGTTCAAGGAAGCAAAGAATATGGATTTATCATTTTGCAATTAAAATATCAGTCTTTTTATTAAAGATAACTATGTGTAGCAGGAGCAATGCGTTTTTAGGCTTGTGAGGTCTAAAATATAAAAATTATATAAACAATCTTTCTGAATTTGAAATAGTAGAGCACATCGCAGAGACCATAATACAGTTTAAAGCAGGTGACTTCAATAAAAGATCTAACATTGTTTATGAAGTTACATCTCCAGCATAATTTTAATTGCTTCCATTTGATTGTTCTCTTTTTAATAGGACTTAGATATCTTAAATATATCCTTCTAAATCACAAACTCATTTCTCTGCTCTTTATAAGCATGGATTTTTATGTGAGGTGATTAACTTTGGGGATAACCCAATTATAACCATTCCTATACAAGTAAAATAATGATTTGGAGAAACTCACAACATAGTAACTTTTAATCCTTTTAGAGATTTAAAGACAAAATGTTATGTTATTACCATAATTTTGGATCTTTTTTCTAAATACTTCACATATAGTGAAAAATGTCATACTACATAGCCTTGTTTGACTATTTAGCTGTTTGTTTAGATTTCATAAAGAGAAAGCAAGGCTTATATTTTATATTTTCTTTGTATTTACCCACTGATTGACCCTCCAAAGTCATTGAAGCTTAGTCCTCACTATAACTGTTGAGGGAGGGAAATACTACTATGGTAATCGAAAGGTGGGGCCTTGAAGAGGTGATTAGATGATGACCTTGCCATAGTGAATTGTTTAGTGGTGGTCATTGGCATGGTTCTGAGGACTTTAAAAGGACAACACAGGAAGAGCCGTCTCTCTGCTCCACCATTCTGTCACATGAGATCCCTGCATCACTGTCACCATCAGAAAGGCCTTCACCAGATATATTCCCCAGACTTCGGACTTCCCAGACTCTGAAACTGTAGGCAATAAGTTTCATTTTCTTACAAATTACCCAGTTCCATGTATTTTGTTATAAGCAACAGAAATGGCCTATAACCTCTGTAGAAAGAGTGACTTATCCCTGCCTCCCTCCTCCCCGCCCCTAACAAAAAGTAATCAAAACAATACACGGGCTCATTTAGTTACCTAATTGAGTGTCATATATATAGTGTTTTAGTCCGTTTTGTGTTGCTATAAGAGAAACACCTGAAATTGGGTAATTTATAAAGGAAGAGGTTTATTTGGCTTACGATTCTGGGACAGCTGCATCTGGCACGGGCCTCAGGCTTCTTCTACTCATGGCGGAAAGTGGCAGGGAGCCAGCGGGTACAAGCAGATCATATAGCTAGAGGAAGCAAGAGAGAGGAAGCAAGAGACAGAGAGAAGGTGCCAGGGACATTTTAATCAACGAGGTCTTGGGGGAACTAATAGAGTGAGAACTCACTCATTAATCCCCCTTACCCCAGGGAGAGCATTAATCCATTCATGGGGGATCTGCCCCCATGACTCAATCAGTTTCCAACACTGCTACATTGGAGATCAAATTTCCAAATGAGTTTTGGAGGGGACAACACACCCAAACTCCATCATATGGATATCATATACCCAACAATTTGGCCACTGGAGAAAAAGTACTTTATCTCTACTTAAAAATATCCACTGAGAAATTCCAGTAAGCAGTAGCCTATTCCAAACTGGTCTCTTGTATTTGTCTCCATTTTCTGTGTCATAGAGTAAGAGATAACTAACCAAAGAGAAAGAAGACTTTCATGTGGATTCCAAGCAGAGGAATTAGCATATGCAAAGCTTCTAAGGTCATTTTCTCTGTATAAAATTATCTATGACTAGTTCATTTAGAACGGCGTTTCTTAGAAAAATCTTCTCTAAACCACCTTGCTAGATCAGTTCTCCCTGTTACAAATTTCATATCATCATAAAGGACTTTTGAACACTTGATGCAATTGTTTATGCATGTTCATATTATTATTTTACCCTTTTTATATTGCCAAATAAATACAACCTATTACATACAAATTATCAAAATAAATAATAGCTATTACTCAAGTAAGAGGACTTGGAAGCACCATTTGTCACACATCATCCTAAATGCACTTAGTAGTTTGGGTGACCATCTCTGTGTTAGCTAATTCACTTTATCCAAAGGAAGAATAAACTTACATCTGTATGACAGAAGGTAGTTTTGGAAAGAAGTACCTGCTGAATTAAGGCTCCTACCTTCCCACAGAAACTGGGAGATAAGTAAGCTATCTTTCTTTATAATTACATTTCAAAGAGATGGTCCCCAGGTCCTTGAGAAAATATCCTAGGTCTCAAAGCCAGTAAGAGGCT
Organism: Galeopterus variegatus; assembly: GCF_000696425.1. Classification (NCBI taxonomy): domain Eukaryota; kingdom Metazoa; phylum Chordata; class Mammalia; order Dermoptera; family Cynocephalidae; genus Galeopterus; species Galeopterus variegatus. The sequence continues at coordinate 82,329 of NW_007731453.1, read as the reverse complement.
TATTCAGCTTTTAAAAAGAGGCAAAAGAACTCACATTTAGAAGTTTTATAAAGTAAATGTTCTAAGAAAAAAGAGGGGGAGAAGTACCTTTTCTTATCTCACCAGGGAGAATTAAGCCTTTTATTTTTCTTTGTTCCTTTGTTTGTTTGCTGGTATGAGGATCAACCCTGGAACTGAGCCAAATGGCCAGATCCAAGCCTTTTGTTTTTAATCTGTATTTTTTTCTTATAAGGCCTATGCTCAGAACTCACCATTTTCATGTCTGCCTCGTTCCATTGTTCAGAACAAGACACATGGTTATTCTTAAAGTAAAGGGACAGGGAGTTATACTTCACCCTGTTAGTGATAAGAACTGAAAATTTACTTGGCAGGGGTCCTGGATACAAGAGGGGCAAATGAATAGGGCCACTGATGCAGTGTGCCAAAGGAAACCAAAGCATGGCCCTGCTTTCAAAGGACTATTAGCTCTGTATTCTGTCTAGACTATCTTTCTAGATCAGGACTCAGAAAACTAGGACCAGGGGGCCGAATTTACCCACCAGCTATTTTGGTACAATGACCCATGAGAGAATAATGGTCACTACATTTTCAAATAGTTAAAAAGAACTCAAAGAATAATATTATGCAATATGAGACATGTAAAAATCATATACAATTCAAATTTCAAAGTTCATACATAAAGTTTCATTGGAACACAGTTTACACTGTTCATTTATGTGTTCTGGCTGGCTGCCTTTGCACTGCAGATATAGAACAGTAATTTCAACAAACCTATGCTCACAGAGCTGAAAAATATTTACTATCTGATTTTTCAAAAAAGTTTGCTTATCCCTGCTCTGGACTCTCATATCTTTCTTTATAAGCATCTGATGGTTCCTTTTCTGTTTATTCATCTCATATTACCTGGTTTCTTTTTAGCATCAAAATTTCCTTTCAGCTCCCAGCTCTTTTTCTGCCATTACTTTAATGATTAGTTTTGAATGTAGAAGATTCATAAATGCCATAGCTTTGTCTTTCTAATTCCTGAAGTTCACGATTGTAAAAATGCTAGGGGGTGGTCATTCTGCTTTTATCTTTTAAACTATGTGTCATAAAATGTCCCTGAATTTCTTCTACAGAATGCTCTTATGCAAAATTGGGATAGTTATGTGGTATGACAGAAACACTAATGGTCACCTATCATTCCATTCGCAGTTAGGCAGGGCTTTACACCGAGAATTGTTAAGTACAGGCAAAGAAATGTACAATGGGCACAGAAGTAATGTCAGTTCTGAGCTAAGGCAATAAATGGTATGCAGAGATTATTCTATCTTCTAGTTCTCTGTAATGGTGATGATGAAATATGTGTTGATATGGAGGTAGCTACTGGCTAAAATAGCTGAATGACTGAGCCATAACAGGGAGACCTAGACTCGTGCTCCCTTAGACCCACAGCAGAACATGAGTAAACAAGAAATAAATTTGTTTTCAGCCAATGAAATTCTGGAGTGCTTGTTACTGTAGCATAGCCTAAATGATCCTGACTCATACAGGATAAGAAAGAGACAAAACATATTTAATATATGTTTTACATCAACGATTTTTCCTTATTATTTAGTGCCATTTTTTCAATGATCAATTTAATCTTTCTATATCAAGAAATTCATGGCTGCTAACTTAAAGTTAAAAAATTATTTCATTGCTTTTCTATTGGAGTTCTACCTTTTAAATATTTGCAGCCCAATGACATATGCATATGTAAGATATAGAACTCAATATTCATTTAAAGAATGCATAATCAATCAAATGACTAGCACCATATTTGATGCCATCTGTAAATGGCATTAAACTTACATTGGGAGGCATTCAACAACATGTCTTGTCACCTCTCATCTTTTTATTTTTACGTATTATTTATTTTTTTATTTTTAAGTATTATTTATTTTTAAATTGACAAATAAAAACTGTATATGTTTCCAGTGTACAACAGGATGTTTCAAACTATGCATACATTGTAGAATGGCTAAATCAAGCTAATTAACACATTCTTTCTCCTACTGGAACTTTGTATCCTTTGACTAACATCTCCCCTTTTCCCATCCACTCCCCCCAAACCCCAGCTGCTGGTAACCACCATTGCACTCTCTGCTTCTCAGTTCTACTTTTTTAGATTCCACATATAAGTGAGATTGTGCAATATTTGACTTTCTGTGCCTGGTTTATTTCACTTACATAATGTCCTCCGGGTTCATCAGTGTTGTTGCAAGTGACGGGATTTCCTTCTTTTTAAGGCTGAATGGTATTCCATTGTGTATATATTTCCTTTTTTTTTTTCTTTTTCATGAAATGTATAAAATATTTTGCAAATAATGTTGTCAATACTACCATTTAGACTCCTGAATGAACTTCATAACTTCTTTAGAACATATTCCACTAACGATATCAAAACATTGTTTATCAAAGACATTAAAAATAATTTTTAGTTGATTATTTTAGAATCTTCATATAAAATTAGGTCCATTTTTTTCTGTTTGGGTTCCAATTTAGAAAACTTTTTCCTCATTTTTTTAATTCAGTTTTTTTAAATATATAATTCCAAAATTGTAATTATTTTTATTTAGAAAAAAAATCTTGGTTTTTTTACCTGTCCACTTTTCTCTGTTTCCTCCCTATTAGAAATTGAGATAAAATCCAAAATCTGGATAGAATAATTGTTAAGATATGTGAATGCACAGTTCAATAAAAGAAATACCAACAGCCTTAAAAATAAGAAAAGCATGCTTAAAATTGCTCATAATAAAAGAAAAAAATTATAATATACTATGATATCATTTCTCCCCTATCAAAGTGATAAAAATCTAAAATTGAAGCATACTTTGTTGATGAGGCTTGAAGAAATTGAAACTCTCCAACTTTTCTGGTGAAGGTACAGAATGATACAATTTCTACAGAAAGGAATTTGGCAGTACCTCTCTGTTTTTTGTATCTATCTATTGAACCACTTACCTATTTATATAATGTTACTAAGTAAATACATTATAAAATTATAAAATACATTATAAAAATATCCTGAAAAAATAGAAAAAAACTTAGGTAAATTTTATTAATTGTGACATAAGTCCTGGAGGTTTTTGAGGTTGAGCAAACGATCTGTCTACTCTTAGACACTTTATTCATGCTTACAGAGCTGTAACAGTATTGGACAAATCAGGTCCAGAATAATTGCTTTATCAGAATTAAATATTATCATTAACCACCTTATTAGTTATATTCTCTTTCAATAAGTACATATATTGGGAAGGACATATGACCCACAAAGACAGATGAATTAAAAAAACAAATGAGGGCCGGCCCCGTGGCACACTCGGGAGAGTGTGGCACTTGCGCTTCCACCACAGGTTCGGATCCTATATGAGGATGGCTGGTGCGCTCATTGGCTGAGCACAGTGCGGGCGACACCAAGCCAAGGGTTGCATCCCCTTACCGGTCACAAAAAAAACCCAAAAAACAAATGAAACAAAACACTACTCATAATTACAATATTTGAATTAAAATCATCTTCCAAAAATAGCATATACAAAGGAAAAGTAGGATTAAGTGTCATATATACTTTATTCTCATTGATGTAGTATTAGCTGGCTTCATGGTATCTTTGTATCCCATGAGTTTGGCTACTGTTTGAATTATTTAATAAATCTTTAATCAGTTGTCATTTGAAATGTATTGGTTTTAGTTCTCTGTGCTGTTGTTGGGACGCAGAAAGCTGTTACCCCAAATATGGCACTCTGCCAGGGGCAGTCCGCTGGCAGGCACTGCATGTTGCCAATGGCCCTGCGCTTCTGGGGTCCTGGTGGTAGCCTTGCTTTTATGGCTCTACTAGACTGCCTTGGTGGGAGTTCTCTGTGGGGGATTCTGACCCAAAATTTCTGCTCTGCATTGCTCTAGTAGGTGGCCTCTGCAATGGCCCTGCGCTTCTGGGGTCCTGGTGGTAGCCTTGCTTTTATGGCTCTACTAGACTGCCTTGGTGGGAGTTCTCTGTGGGGGATTCTGACCCAAAATTTCTGCTCTGCATTGCTCTAGTAGGTGGCCTCTGTGGTGACTTCACCCCTGTGGCAGGTCTCTGCCTGGGTCCCCAAGTTTTGGGGGGGACCCAGGCAGAGGCTGCCATACCTCTGCTGCTCTCATGTTCTGCCAGCCTGCAGACTTCACACGACATGGATTTCCAAGATTTCCAGCTTGCACTCTCTAGAGCTGCAGCATGAACCACAATTGGGGCCACTTGAAGCAAGGCTGCTCCTGCCGAAGTTGCTGAGTGTCAGGGAGTAGAGACCGAAGGTAGTGCAGGGCTGTGGTGCCCCAGTTCTGTCCTCCAGAACAACTTGGTCCTCCTAGGCCTCAGGTCTATGATGGGAGGGGTTACACCAAGGAAACTGCTGAAATGCTTTCAGGGCCTTTCTCCCATCATCTTGGCTATTAGCATCAGGCTACCTCATAACCATGTTAATGTCTTTAGAAACACGTCTATCTGTTGCACCCTTGACTTTTTCTCCTGAAAATGTTCTCTCATTCTCTACCACAGGACCAGCCTGCAAATTTCCCAAATCTTTAAGCTGTGATTTCCTTTTTTTTTTTTTTTTTTTTTTTTGACCAGTAAGGGGATCGCAACCCTTGGCTCAGCGTTGTCCACACCACGCTCAGCCAGTGAGCACACCGGCCATCCTTATATAGGATCCGAACCCGCGGCCTCGGCTCTACCAGCACCGCACTCCCCCAAGTGAGCCATGGGGCCAGCCCTCTGATTCCCTTTTGATTATAAATTCCAGCTCTATGTCATGCCTTTGCCACTAACTGAGCGTAGGCTGTTATAAGTAGTCATGCAGCTGTCTGAATGCTTTGATGCTTAGAAATTTCTTCTGCCAGATCTCTGGTTCACAACTCTTAAGTCCCACCTTCCACAAAGTCCTCGGGCATGGACACAGTGCAGCCAAGTTCCTTGCTATAGTGTAGCATGGGTGATCTTTTGTCCAGTTCTCAGTAAGGTCCTCATTTCTATCGGAGACCTCATCAGCATAGCCTTTCTGTTCACGTTTCTATCAGCATTCTGGTCTCAACTATTTAACCAATATCTAAGAAGTTCCTAATTTTCCCTCATCTTTTTGTCTCCTTATGTGTCCTCCAAACTCCTCCAACTTTTGCCCATTACCCAGTTCCAAAGCAGCTTCCACATTTTTAGGTATCTGTATAGCAACACCCATTCCTTTGTACCAATTTTCTGTATTAGTCCGTTTTTGTGTTACTATAACAGAATACCTGAAACTGGGTAATTTATAAACAAATGAGGTTTATTTCATCCACTATTCTGTGTCAGCAGCATCTGGTATGAGCCTTGGGTTGCTTCTATTCTTTGCATAAAGCAGCAGGCAGCCAGCAGGTACAAACAGATCACATGGCAAGAGGAAGCAAGAGAGGGAGAGGAGGTATCAGGGTATTTTAAACAAACAGCTCTCACAGGAACTAATAGAGCAAAAACTCATTCACTGCCCCACCCAGGGAGGGTATTAATCTTATCATGAGGAATCTACCCCCTGTGACCCAAACAGCTCCCAACACTACCACACTGGGGATTATATTTCAACATGAGCTTTGAGGAGACAATATACCCAAACTCTATCAACAAATTATAAAACTGAAGCTCAGGTCGAAGAAAACTCTTTGCCCAGTAATCCCATCAACTGTGAATATCTAAGACAAGGTTGGTTACAATTTAAATAACCTTCCACCCATCTTGAGCTATAATACATTGCTATAGTAAAAGTTTATGCAGAATTTACTTAGTCAACTATGTTGATTAAATGCTTACCACATACAAACAACTGCCGTATGTGCCAGCAATACTTCAATGAACAAGACAGACATGGGCTCTGCTCTACGCAGAGCTTGTGGGCCAGTTTATTGGAATAGTGACAATGGTCATGGAATACTCAGAAGAATGAGTGGTTCAACTTAATTAGGGAAGTTAAGGAAGCTTTCAAGAACATGAAATTAAAAGCAAATTACTAAAGTAAGAAAAAGAAAAGAAAAAGAAAAATTGGGCAGCCACGATAGGAGAACTGATATGCGCAAAAGCATGACTTCTGTTCTAGGATAAGATGTGTGATAAGAGAAAAAGAATAGAGAGGCAGGCAAGGCTCAGTTCCTCAAACGTCTGGTATGGTAACAATCTGGTCTTATTCCACTAAAACACTTTAAGTAATTTTACCGTTAAATCATGATAATAATTATGACTGTTTAGATCTATTTTCTGCTCTTAATTTATTTTTTAAATTAAAAAATATTGTGTATGTTAATGCTATCTTCATAATAATCTCAGGCATCTGTAAGAAAGTGGCAGGGAAATGGCATTGCTAAAACATAGAGTTTTTTAAAAAATACCATTGTGATTTAAAAACATCGTTTACTTAGTTAAATAAATCTTATGGTCAGTGTAATAAAGCTACCACATGGGCAATCAACAGATCTGGGTTCCATAGTAGTGGTTCTATCAGGATTGCCTCTGTGACCTCAAGAAAATGAATTAAGCTTTAATCTTTATGCTCATTGTTCTCATCCTGATACATTTAACATCCCTTCTGATCTTTATAATCTATTTAAATGGTGAAATTCACTGAATTCCTTTTCTAAAAACAGACTTTTAAAACCAGTTATAAAAAAAACACCATTGATTTTCCTTAAGTGAACAAATCATTTGAACCACACAATTTACCATTATGATAAACTTTCTTCTTTACTTTAAAAGGGAAATGAGGGGCCGGCCTGTGGCTCACTCGGGAGAGTGCGGTGCTGATAACACTAAGGCCCCGGGTTTGGATCCCATATAGGGATGGCCGGTTCGCTCACTGGGTGAGCGTGGTGCTGACAACACCAAGTCAAGGGTTAAGATCCCCTTACCGGTCATCTTTTAAAAAATAAATAAATAAATAAATAAATAAATAAATAAATAAATAAATAAATAAATAAATAAATAAATAAATAAATAAATAAATAAATAAATAAATAAATAAATAAATAAATAAATAAATAAATAAATAAATAAATAAATAAATAAATAAATAAATAAATAAATAAATAAATAAATAAATAAATAAATAAATAAATAAATAAATAAATAAATAAATAAATAAATAAATAAATAAATAAATAAATAAATAAATAAATAAATAAATAAATAAATAAATAAATAAATAAATAAATAAATAAATAAATAAATAAATAAATAAATAAATAAATAAATAAATAAATAAATAAATAAATAAATAAATAAATAAATAAATAAATAAAAGGGAAATGAAATTTAGGATAAAACTTATATTTAAAAAATGAGACTTTGGATTTCTAGACAAAGTTCATAATATTTCCCAGGATTCAAATGAGTAGGCAGACAACTTATTTCTATGTTCTAAACATTGAAGAGGCATATTCTGCCTTAAGCAAAAATGAAAAAGAGACTTTTGCTGTTGAATGACCATTATTGCCAATAACACTCAAAGATGGGTCATATAGTTTAAACAGCAAATTCATCTATTTGGCTCGGGGCTTAAATAAACAAGATAATCACATACTGCTAAAAAGCAGTAATTTTGTCTTCTGTTCAGGCTGAAGTTTTCTGTTAAGCAGGTGAAAAAGGAAATTAGAATTTATAATTATATTACAGAAAATAATCCATGGTTTACAAAATAAATCACCAGTGTAATTATGATTAATTTAGATTAAGTGTGACTCAAATTTAAGCACAAATGTTGGGTTCACATTTGCTATGAGACCTGATATCATGAAAGTAGAATAAATTTTCTCATTGGATCACAATTTTTTTGAAAAAATTTACTAAGAAGCTGGTTAGTTTCTGTGCAGTTCATTTACTTTTAAAGTATTAGGGAAGATTCCAATCTTAACAAGAGAACATAATTATAGCCAACATGTTGTGATGTTGTAAGCATTTTATATATTTATTTACTTAATTTCTATAAAATCTATTTCATAGGTAATATTATTATCTCCTTATGTTACAGAACCTGAGGCACAGAGATTAAGTAATGTAAACAGAAAGTGTCAAGCTAGAAGTATAGAGACCTATTCCAGTTAGAAGAAACAAGTGAAAGGCTCATATCCAAAAAAACAGTTTGATATAGTCAAGAAACTGGGAGACCAGAATGCCTACAGCACAGTGAGAGACATAAATATTAATAAAAGATGAAGTTGGGCTGGCCCGGTGGCACACTGCTACAGTGCGCCGCTTGGGAGTGCGGTAGCGCTCCCGCCGAGGGTTCGGATCCCACATACAGACCGGTTCCCGCTCACTGGCTGAGCAAGGTGCAGGAAGCAACACCGAGGGTTGTGATCCCGTTGCCGGTCATGAAAAAAGACAAAAAGGAAAAAATAAATAAATAAATAAATAAAAGATGAAGTCGTAGAAGCAGTCAGAATAGGAGTCACTGTGTGTGTTAGAAGAGGCCAGCTTTTCTTTGCTGGAAAAGTTTGCTCCATTCACAATAGTGGTTTCTTTTCATATCCCTGCTTTTGGACCCAGTCTTCCACTGCAATTGATTGGTTCAACTTAGATATTCATATTTACCCTCCTAAGAATTTTGTATTAAAAATGTGACATACATTTTACATACATCTGGAAATATAAAGAACTGAGCTGTATTATTAGAAGCATCCAAAATCCATGAGCTTCTTCAGTTGAGACCTCTAAAACAGTAGAAGAATAATTTTGGAATTTTAGGTATTAAAGACAAGAGGGGAAAAACAATATGGTAGGTAATATCCTTCCTAAAGCCCTCTAAAACTGAAAATATCAAGAGAGTCTTCATTTATATATATATATATATATATATATATTTTTTTTGTGTGTGTCTTTTTCGTGACTGGTAAGGTGATCGCAACCCAACCCTTGGTGTGGTGTTGCCCACACCGCGCTCAGCCAGTGAGCGCACCAGCCATTCCTATATAGGATCCGAACCCGCAGTGGGAGCGTTGCTGCGCTCCCAGCGCCACACTCTCCCGAGTGCACCACGGGGCCGGCCCTCCATTTATATTTTTTAATGAGACTATAATAATCCACAAGGTGTCTAAGAATGAGTGTATTCTCACTCAAAATCTTTTTCCTGCACCTTCTAAACAGATGGCAAAAATGTCTTCTGGATATGATTTTTATATATATTAATAAAAGTTACTTCTACTCTTTTTACAACTTAACCACTTCAATTTTTAGAGTGTCTGTAATCTGGATATTTTAGCTCTTTTGCCATAAGGATTATATTTATTACATTTCCTTTATTGTTATGCTACAACTCATCTCAGTTCTTTTACTTCAGTCTTATATTTGGAACATTACATTACAAAAATTTATTTACTATACCCATTAAACCTACTTCCAAGAGAAGAAAAAAGATATTTTCTTCCTCAAACTGACAATTTTTGTAAAGAAAATTTTGGTTCTAAATATCTAGAAGTAAAGCAAAGTTAGGTTTGGAGGTGGAGTACTTGGCCAACAGGGAAACCATCAAGTTTTATATGTGTGTTAAAAAAGAATTGCTAAGAAGAGGTAAGACCACTTGACTTAGAATAAATCCATTGTTCTCAGATTTTCATGGTTAGGACACGTATAATATTTGATAATGGCTCTAATATTAAATGTTAGTATAAATGGCCAGTGCTGGATAAGGGTGATCAATTTTATGTATGGCATCCTAATTGTTTCCTTGCCTAGGCATTCAAAGTCAATTAAAATATGCTCTTACAAAAAGGTAACTGAAGCTCATGCATGGAATTATTTATTCTAATTTTAAAATAAGATTTTCCTATATATCAAATGAGCAGTAACTTTATATGTGTACAAAAAATACCATAAAAGTTAATGATGCCTCATGAATTAAAAACTGCACTTATAAAACTATAAGCAGAGAATTACACACATATATAGTCATATAAAGCTCTGCTTAAATCAGCATTTTATTTTGACTTAAAAGGAAATTAAACGTGATTTTTAATTTTTTTTACAACAAAGGCAACTTTTACAACCTTTCATATTGTGAATATAGAAATTATTTGACCATGTCAAAAGTACAGAAACTGTAAAATATGTAGTAGCATTTATAATTAGAACTTCAGACAAGAAATACTATCTGAACTAAGCATGTAATAATATAAAGATTTTGTTTAAAAAGCAGTCATCCTCTCCTCTCGATGAGCTCTTTATACAATAGAAATATATATATACAGTTTGAGTTATCTTTGCCTAAATTTAAGCACTATTATTTTTAAAGAGACATTTATATGTCTATTTAATACACAAAGCACATATATATGCAAAAATTGTTGTCACCTTTTTTAACGAAATAATTTAAATACATTTTTCATAGAAAAATTATAAAAAAGACAATTCTCTTTGAATTGAAAGCAGGGATTGATACTAACCACAGGGTATTTTGTAGAATTTCTTTTCAACATGCTACATATTGTATACATGCAGGACATAGGATTATATTATGTTCCCTCAGTGAAGCACCCACAATGAAATGATTCTATCCATTCTGGAATATTTGGCAATGTCAACAGACAAGAAAACATAAAAAAGGTTAAATAATTCCAAAATCTTAATGGTTTAGGAAAACAAAACTCGTTCTTAAAAAATGTGAATATCTTACTTATTCTACAGGCCCAATTATGTCTTTGAACATATGACATTATAGTCACCCAGGGATCCAGGCTGATGAAGCAATCATCCCTACATGTTATTTCCTGCTCAGTGGGTCAGAGAGTAAGAAACATGGACAATTATTACCTGGCTGTTAAATATTCCACCTGAAAATGACATACACAAATATTGTTCAAAGCAAGCTACATAATCATATTCAATTTGAAGAGAGTAGTAAGTGTAATGATACATCTGCTCAGAAGACAACCATAAAATACTTGGTAAAAACACTGATGCATTTAATGTACACAAGAGATATAAATACAGAAAAGAAGGAATAAAAATGATCATTATTTACCACTAAAATTATTTAATTTACTAAGCAGAAAGCACAAGCAAATGAAAACCACTAAAAAATTCAGAAATATGCAGAAGTTAACATAAATAAAATTATAAAAAGTCTATTTTCGGACCTAAGAAAAAACTTGAATATGCAAAGAAACTGTGTTGTTGACAGAAAATTTACAATTTCATAAAGATTGTCAGTCTCCCTTAGTTTTCCTATATATTTATTATAACCACAATACAAAATTCTATAATATTTCTTGGAAATTGAGAAAGTTGCTCTAAAAGGTGGAAGGAGTCTAGCTAGGAAATTTTAGCTAGAGAAAAGCTACATAACTATAAAGAATTTGGTGTTGTGTAGTACGCAAAATATATGGCTTGGGCATTTTCCATTCTGAGTGAACACGATCACTAAACTGTAAAACTAAGACAGGGGTCTGGACAGCCCCTTCTATGCCAGACTTAATCCTCTAATTACTGAATCACAGGAAAGTCCAAAAGTCCTGAGGTTGAAATGGTGAGCACTCCAGGGATTGGGGCAATAGCTATTTACTATCCAGTATAGAAATGTTGAAATTCAATATCTTAACAAATGCAATGGATGAATGGACAAGGTATTAGCTACACACCAGCCCTAAGTGTGGTACTGTTGTCAGATTAAAATTTTAAAGGACGAATTTAATAAAAAGTGTAGAACTTATAAAATTATAAAAAATAATTGCATGGTAAATATAAATTCTTATAATCAATGGATTATGAAATAAGTAACTTTCTAACAAAAACTTTTATTATAACAGTGATAATTATATCATAACCAAATGAATTCCAAATGAGTCAAAAGGTTACCTTGTCCATCAGCTTCACACATTTAGTCAGTTTTAAATCTCTCTCTTGTACTCTATATTTTGAATTAACCTCTTTCTCTTCACCTCCCCAATCAGCAAGTAACCAAGCAACCATCATTTCTCATCTCATCTGATAAGTATACGTTTCCTTACTTTCTGCTGCTTTCACAATCACTTTTCTATTTAGCTCACAGTGACTGTTATGTACTGAACTGTTTCCCCCACTCCAAATTCATATGTTGAACCTCTATCTCCCAGTGGGATGAGTGGAAGTGGGGCCTTTGGGAGATAATTAGATTTAGATGAGATTGTGAGGGTGGGATCCTCATGATGGAATTAGTGTCCTTATAAGAAAAGATCTGAGAGCTTGCTTTTTCTATTTACCTGTGAGGACACAGTAAGGAGTGGACCATCTGCTAGCCAGGAAGAGAGCCCTCACCAGGAACTCAATCAACTGGCACACCTTAATCTTGGACTTTCCATCTCCAGAACTGTGAGATACAAAGGCCTGTTGTTTAAGCTACTCCGTCTATGCTCTTTTGTTATACCAGCCATAGCTGACCAAAGCAGTAACCATTTTAGAAAAAAAAAAAAAAATTCATTCATAGTATTTCTTTACAAAGTATCCTGTGGAATTTTTTTTTTTTTTTGGTCACTTGAAAGAGAAACCTAACCTCTATGGCTTATGAGGATCTGTGGGATCTGGTCCCTGTTGAGCTTTACCTTTTCATCTGTACTACTTTCTCATAACAATCTAGTCACATTGGCCTCTATAGCCCTGTCATTGACCTCTTTCCCACCTCAGAGCCTTTGCATCATTTGTACCTTAAACATGGAAAACATTCCACTGAAGTGTTGCAAAGTGATTTCTTCTCATCTTCCACATCTGCACCTAAAGGTCACCCCCCTCCAAGACACTTTCCCTAAACATTCCATGAAGGAGGACCATACCCTTTAAATTTCCTTTATAAAACTCACCTAAATCTGTACTTACTTTATACATTCATATCTTTTTAATATTTTTGGCTATATCCCAAACTGAAAGACCAACTGCTTGTAAGAATATATTCAAATTCAAAGTAAATAAGACTGGGAATCACTCCAGTCAAACACTGTTTCCAGAATGAAAATACGATCTATTTTATTTGTTACATTTTATGTTTATAATTAGTATTAGCTATGAATAAAAATAATATAAAACAAGACTGTAACTACGTATTTATCAGTAATGTATGTGAGCACCATAATTTATTATCAGAAAATGAAATATTTAGAATTCCAGGTCACTAAATGATCTGCATATATTTTCAATATAATGAGCACTGGTCAGGAGACTGTTAAGGATTGTAATGTTTTATAATGAATATAATAAATACCTATATTTTGACATACATGCTCCAATTCAAGTTGAGATACACGTGTAAACAATTTTGAGAAAGTTATGAGAAAAATTCAGATGACATGTTTTGGATTGTGATTAGATAACTATTACAAATTCTGGACAAGATATAATAAAAACTACTATTTGGTGGAATTTGAGAGACCCAAATCACACAGAATCCGGAAAAAAAAATGTACTCCTTGAAAGAAATAGTAAACAACAGAGGGTATAGTCCACATTTATGTGGTTTGGTCCCTAAGATCACTCCCCAGTTGATTTTTAAAGGATTGTAAATCTCATAGGGGAATTTTCATTGTTGCTGGTGTAAGTTTTCAGGGGTGTTTGGGGCTGTTAAGGAGGGGAGAAACCTGGAAAGAAGGGTGCTGTATAATGTGAATACAAAGACTCTGAGTACAAGCCTCCTCAAATCCTTAGCTGACCTGTGAACGGTGCATATACAAAGGAGATGCCTACAAGCCCAGAGTAAGGCAGTTGAGGTTCTGCTCCCTGAGCTTTGGCCTGGAAATTCTTGCCAGACAATAAGCTATGACAAGCACCAGGCCCACCTTGTGTATTTCCCCTCTCTCAATAATCCCTGCTCTGTACTGCATGTCGTCTTGTACTGAAAACAATTCCTATCACTTTATTTTTTTCTAAATTTTTAGTTATTTTCAGTAGGAACTGCTACTCCATCAAGGTTGGAAGTGAAAATCCTCTATACTGAGCCTTTAAAATTATGGAAGGAAGAGATTTAAGAAGTTTTAGAGTAAATTTCACAACATTGGATGTGGGTGAACATGGTAGTGCAGCCTTAAGTAAAATAAGCCAGGCACAGAAAGAGAAATACTGCATGTCCTCATGCATAAGTGAGAGGAAAGAAAAAGAGAGGAAGGAAGGAGGGACCACAATAATACATTAAATTTTTAGAAGGAGAGAACAGATCCATGGTCAGTAGAGGTGGGAGAGGTGGAGAGAGAGGGAAGTCAGGGAGAAATTGGGTAGTGGACACAAAGAATAATTATGACTTGTAATGATGAACATGCTAATAATACCAATTTGATCATCAAATATTATGCTCAAATACAGACAGTCAAATCTGTACCCCATAAATATGCATAATCAATTCTGTTTCAAGTGCAAAAAAAAAATTCACATTTTTCACATATATGTTATTTTAAAACTACATTGAATGTATTAGACACATATGAGGATATATCATAAAAGCAAAAGAGATGCAGGTTTCTACAAGACAGAAAATAAAGTGGTTCATGTTATGCCTTTATTTCAAAGTTTTGTTAAAAGAGGAACCTAGCGCTTTTTGGAAAGTAGGATAGAAAGTGGGTTTGGGATCACTTTCTAAATAATGTTATTTATTTTTCCCCCCACTGGAGAGGAAAAAAATAGGCAGTTTTTGTGTAACATGAAAACTTATCCTTAATTCCCTTCCAAATGGCCTTGCAAAGGTTGAGAACAAGAATTTACAGAGTGCAAGTGAACACCAGACTGGGGTCACTGAGAGACAAAAAGAAAACTGTTGACTGCCAGGTCAAAAAAAAAAAAAAAAAAAGAATCAAACTGTCAGGAATGAGTCTAGTGATATTTCTGATGCCTAGAGAGAATCCAAATTAACATATTTTCTCAGTCCTCAAAGTAAAATAGATCAGAAGGAGAAAAGTCAGAAGAATTCATCTACCACTAGCAATAGATGGAATAGTGGCTCCCCAGGCTAGCTTGAATGCTTTCTCTTTTCTCTTTGACGCTGCAAGCCATCTTCGAGCTGCTGGAAGGCCCAGACTATAAAGACACCACCATTTTACTTAGCCAGGAATGGTTTTTGTTCTTCCAGAGCCTTGAAGTAAGAGCTTTGGAAAGCACCCTGAGTGTCTTCAGATTATCACAAAATTTAACCTGAACATCCAGAAGCACCTGGGAACTGTGTAAGAGACACATGATTCAGCTCTCTGACTTACGAGTTAAAGGTTTCACTTGCAGTATGTGAAGAATGAATCAAAGAGGCTTCTCTACGAGTTTCCAGGAATCAGCAATTCACGAGTCTTGTGTCTTGTCTCTCTTTGACACATGCAGGGATAGTTTAAAAAATTAGTGAAAAATGACAGTGTTCAGATAAGTACCTGAGTTCCTCTTCTGACAAATGACATTTATTGGACTTTCTAGACTAGTGTTCTAACTTTCTTATGTTTTCTCTTCTCCTGGGAGACTTTTTAAACATCTTTATGTTCCAATATTTCTACTAAGTTTTAAATTTCAGCTATTATACTTTTAACTTCTATTTTGGGGGTGGCGTAGGTAATTACTTACCATAGCATTCTTTTTCTTTCTTTCTTTTTTTTAGTCAAGAGTACTCAAAAGGATAAGAATATTAACAGTAATCTTTGAAGATTTATTATTCCAGCCTTATCTCTGTTTCCTTCGGTGTGTATTTGTTTTCTGGGTTTTATGTTTGTTTCTTCTTTTAATTTTACATATTTTTAAAAATATGTGACAATCTTCAGTTGCCACTTTGTATTTAATGATAAAAAAAACAAACAAAAAAATGATTGAAAAAAACCACTCTTCACCCCCCAGCACACCCATGCTCCACGAGAGTATCTTTTTGCATTTTCTTTTGGGTTCAACACTTTTCAGAGAGAAGATTTTCAATATCCTGCCCAGATTGTAAACCGCCTGGTTATCAATGTTTTGCTTAGCACATGGAAAAAGTAGATGGTGGTCTTTACATTCTCAAGTTAAACATTCACTTAATGTTCAGTCTGCAGTTTGGTGCCTGAGACCTACATAGTGCCTGATGTTCAGAGTCCTCTTTCACCCTGTTGGGAAAATGGAACAATTTGATCAGGTTCCCCTCGCCTCCCAGCTGGTTCAGGGTGGTTGCGTAAACATTGTGTGTCTGGGTGGAGTACATGCACCTGCAAGGCTGTGCCACTTTGGCTGCGCCACTTTGGCTGGTTCTTACTGCCTCATGTGTTCACCCTGCGTGGCCATGTTTTTCCAGACCTGCAGCTTCCAAGGACCATGTGGCCAGTTGCCTAGCTTATAGACCTGCATGAAGGCGTTTGCTGACCCAGCCTGGCATGTAAAGGGTTTGTGACCCAGTCTATGAATGGGCTTGAGGGGTCTGGGAGCTCCAGACCCAGCCCTAGCTTAACCATCAGCCCAGTTAGTGCAGGATTACCAGCAGGTAAAAGAGCCCGACAACGGGCATGGTCACCTAGCTTTACAACTGGTGTCACAAACAGGACTAAGAGTTAGACAATTGGCGATGTGAGGATTCAGGCCTCGCAGTAGCTCTTGTTGTAGCCAGACACACCCTTTGCAGGGTATAACCTCCAGTCTTCTCCCATGGAGTTAGAGGAAACGTTTAGGATTGTAGAACAGACCCATTGGACTCAAGACTGCCACATAATCTCTTATCTTTATTCCTCTGTCAGTTCTCTGCACCCATATTTTCCTCAGTGTTTAAGAATTTCATGATGTGATTGGTTTTCCTTTTTGTCTTAGATTCAGAGCTTTAGATTCAGATAAGCCAGCTTTCATTTATCTATCTTCCTTCCAGATCCCATTATATAGTGCTGTTCTTTTCTCTCTTTTGATTTTTGTCCTTGTGAAAAATATGT
This sequence comes from Galeopterus variegatus, assembly GCF_000696425.1. NCBI lineage: Eukaryota > Metazoa > Chordata > Mammalia > Dermoptera > Cynocephalidae > Galeopterus > Galeopterus variegatus. The sequence continues at coordinate 65,448 of NW_007731453.1, read as the reverse complement.
TTAAAAATCCCATTATGGTAATTTAAGTGATTTGAAGACATAGTGGAACTAAATAAATGTGTTTAATCTGCTGGTTATAATCAGAAGTTTTACTTTTCTAAAAGACTTTTCTTTTAATCCTGCATTGGTTAAAAGTAATTCAAATTTGGTTTACAAAAGAAAAAAAAAAAACAGTGTAACACTTTACAAATATCAGCATGACTACTATTCATATACATATAAATTACATTATAAAAATGATATTCAAACACATTATAGACTCATCGAGCTATAAGAAGTCTGCTAAATGGAAAGTTAAATGTAAAATTTTCTTCCTTGTTATACTTTTCATAGAATATTTTTAGCACAGTGTTTCAGTTTGTAGTAGTATTCAACCAGCTAAAAAAACAAGAACAATGTTCTGAAATAGAAATTGATGGAGGTTACCAATTCACTTTCTAACGTATAGTAGAAAAATTATTTTAAATGCTTTGTTGTTCTGTCATTGTTATTCTTCTGAGGCAGTTATTGCACAGAGTGAAAGGATATATATCTTTCTGGAAGACATGTTTTCTTAATAAAGAATTGCCTAGGTTCTTGCTCACCATTTATTGGACAGAGGCACTATGTCTTAAGCTCTACAAGAGAGAACTAATTTATTATTAATAGAGCTTAATACAAACATGTATTCATGACATCAGTTTGCCCTCTTCAACTGTACCTCTGGGCACCATGGGAATCATTTATGAGGTAGCTATGTGTTCCACAATTGAAAATATTGTAAATTTACAAAGCAGACCATGAGGAAGATATACACACACATTATGTGAATTCCTTTTTATGAGAAGCAGTTCCTTATTTGGTGGAATAATAAATATTGAAGGAACTCACTATGTAAATTTAGAAAGATTTTTCCATGTAAATAAATTTTAACCTAGTAGCTGGGAGAAAATTATATTAACATTGCATATGATAGATTATAGATTATATCAATGATAAAATACTATAAATGGATTAATAAATAAAATTTGAAAAAAGGTAAACAAAACAGGTTATCAGACCACACTGTCATTGGCCATGCATATCTTGGAAAAGTCCAGAAGTATTAAAACAAGTAGGTGAACCATTCTTATCAGTTTATAAAACAACACAAAATGCATCATAGACTAATATATCACCATGCCACAAAAAATACGATACACCTGACATAGAAATGCACCCTGTGAAGTTACAGTGACAGGTTAATTGTCATAAAAATTGGCTGCATATTGAGATCATGGCTGTAATAGATAACAATAATTTAATACCCATTTTCGTCTGCTTTAAGTGTGAAATATGTTTGGAACACAGTAAAATTATGGGTTGTTTAGATTAATACTAAATGTGTTATTAAGTCATATTCTAAATATCCTATCTCCCTGGCCATCTATTTTTAAAATGTAATTTGTTATTACCAATTAAAATAAATTTTACTTGTAGATATTAACCAGTTTCAGAGATAAGTCCAATCATAAAATGGAGGATTTTCACACAAAAATAATTTTATTTTATTTTATTTTATTTATTTATTTATTTTTTTTTTTTTTTTGTCTTTTGTCTTTTTCCATGTCCGGCAACGGATCACAACCCTCAGTGTTGCCCCCGTACCGGACCGGGGACCGGCAACGGGATCGCAACCCTCGGTGTTGCTCCCGCGCCTCGCTCAACCAGTGAGCGGGAACCGGTCTGTAAGTGGGATCCGAACCCGCGGGCGGGAGCGCCGCCACACTTCCCAAGCGGCGCACTATCCAGTGCACCACCGGGCTGGCCCCAAAAATAATTTTAATGGAGAAATCATAAGAAAGTTTCATGAAAAAGTAGAGAGCATTGAAAAAATGAAACAACTGCAATAATTCTAAAAATGACCAAACACTGAAAAAAATTATTTTCTAATTGATCAGCTACAAAGGGCGCATTATATGTCTAAATATTTTTAGACTGCCCCATGATACCTTTTATGCTCTTAGTATTCACTCGTTGTGAATGTACTTAATTTTGATGACAAAATAAAAGTTACGAATTATACCTCTGCACATATGAGAGAAAGCGAAACACAAATCTTTAAGATTTTCTAGAATATAGACAGAAAATTTCAAATATATAGATTTAAAGGCATTACATTAATTCTATGGTCCCCTAGGTTTCCATTGCTCATAAAAGATGTCTCTTAGCCAACAAAAAGTTTCATATTATTTAGAAATGTTCATTTGCAATTGAAGTTTACATGGATATTAAAATATATAATCAAGCAATAGTGCCAGGGAATTTACTGAAGTCTATAATTACTTTTACATGCATTAGAAATATAAAGTGCTACACTGCATAATGACTTTTTTTGTCAAGGATGGACCACATATACAATGGTGGTCTCATAAGATTATAGGAAGCTGAAACATTCCTATCCCCTAGTGACATCGTAGCTCTCATAATGTCATAGCACAAACACTTTATCTTTTATAAATTTAGTATAACCTAATTGGACAGTGCTTATAAAGTCTACAGTAATGCACAGTAATTTCCTAGGCTTTCACTTTCATTCACCACTCACTCACTGACTTACCAAGAGTAACTTCCAGTCCTGCAAGCCAACACAGGTGTACTATTTCCTATCTTTTATACTGCATTTTTTATTGTACCTTTTCTATATTTAGATATGTTCAGATACACAAACACTTACCATCATGTTACAATTGCCTACAGTGTTCAGTACAGTGACACACTGTACAGGTTTGTAGCCTAGTAGCAGTCAGCTACATCATATAGCCTAGGTGTGTGGTAGATTATATGATATAGGTTTGTGTACGTACAATCTATAATGTTCAAACAATGATGAAATCACCTACCAACACATTTCTGAGAGCATATCACCCTCTTTAAGGGAGGCATGGCTATAATTCTGTAAGCAGAAAAGTTTATAGAAATTAACGTAATTTACTTGGTATTAAATTATAGCAAAAATACAAGGGCATTTTTAGGAGATGTTTGTTTTGGATCAACTTGAGAAAAGAAAGATGTCCAATTTCTAAATAGCATTTCTGTTCAATTCATTTTTTAAATGGACATATTTAAATTTCAAAAATGTGCATGGGGACCCATTTTAAGATTGGTAAAAATCTGAACAGGTCTAAGATTTAAAAATGGTATTTAAATGTCAGTCATTTAACCATAATTCATTAAGTTCTTAGAATATCTGGGTGATTTATAAAAAGAACCCATCATTGTGCTGTCAAAATGAGTGATTATGGCTTTTTACTGTCAAAAACAAATTATGACAATTGTTTTAAACATGACTTTAACAGTTTACAATTACATACACACATTACATTTTTTCAATTTTGTCAGCTAGGATGAGTCAGGTTTCTGGTTATTGTGAGATAAAAGAATGAAACAACTGTGAAATTTTTATCTTAAAATTTTTATTACTTATTTACTCCTAAAAATATAAATGTTGTATTAATTTTTATCATAATCAGGTGTGACCACCTATATACATATAATTTTACTTAAACCTTAGTAAGGAGGTGATTTTGATGTCATTGCATAGCATACTTAGTAATGACAAAATGAATCTGCCAAACTCTTCGGCTGTCATAATGTATTACTTACATATCTTTTCTCAAATCCTGCCATCAGGCACAGCAAAAATTTCTCTGGTCCTTTCCAACCAGATATTCAACATTCATTAGAAGAATCATTTTCTCTGTCTAAATAAAGCAGAAAGAAAAACTAAAGACGCTGAGTGTTCAAGAAGTCATGAATACAGTTGGGTGTCCAAAGACTAGCACTATGCTCAGGTCAATATACCTGCACTGCCTGGATAAATGAATTAATTAATCAATGAGTGAAAAGTTCTCAAAGCTAAAATGTTTTTCAGATTTTTACTTGATAGTAAAATAAGACTTCTACTACTTCTTGCAGATCTGGAAATGTAAAGCAGAGTTCACTCAAATAATGCATTGTAAACTTTAAATGCAATTTCAGTTGTGCTTGCATTATGTCACATTTTTAATGGTTAATAAGAATAGTTAATTTTAAGACAATTTAGAAATACAAATATTTTCACAAAAATCTAGTCAGAGCTTTTAAACTACAAACTTTTTCACAATTTATGATAAAAATTAGAACAGGTTGCATTGATTTTTAGCTAGAAAATAGTGGTGTAAAAGTGTCAGGTCCGCCACCGGCTGACCAGTACAGCCCTAGCCTTGTTCCTTTTGGTGGGCGAGCAAACGGCCCAGGATTCCTCTTTCCCTCCTGTCCCCCTTGGAAGGAGATGGGGAAAGAGAGCTGTGAACAGAGGTGAGCACACCGCCGGCCCCCCAAACAGACCAATTAAAGTACACTCAGACACGGTGGGGATTCTGTCGAAGCAGTTCCGTTTATTAGCACACAAGCACTTGCTTTTAAAGGCAAATGGGAAAGGCAGGTGTTTTACATGCTCCAATCAGCTTAAGGGTTCTGTCTCAATGCCTATCTATTGCAATCATGCAGTGTTCATGAGTGTGGCCAATAAGGGCTAAGGCAAGGTTCCTGCAGACACTCCCACCTTACTTCCTTGAGGTTTTTTACATCCTCCAATCAGCTTAAGGGTTCTGTCTCAATGCCTATCTATTGCAATCATGCAGTGTTCATGAGTGTGGCCAATAAGGGCTAAGGCAAGGTTCCTGCAGACACTCCCACCTTACTTCCTTGCGGCGCCGTCTTAGGCTGCCACGTTAATCCACTTGTAATGTCACTTAAGGTGGCGTTAGTTTTTAAGGCCTGACATCTGCCCCTTTTTGTTTTAATAAGGCAGCTGGAGGCGGCTAACCTTCCCAGCCTCGCCTCCATTCCCTCTGGTGGCTGTGCCTGTCTTAGGTTGTTTCCCTCTGGAAATCTTACCCATCATTGACTATCCAGCCAAGCGGTGTCGGGGCGGAGCCTTAGAGATTGGCGTTGATTTCTTGAAGGGCCATATTGACCCAAGGGCTGTCAGGGCTTTCATTATGGGCCACCTCCTCTACCACCTGGGTGAGCATTACAAGAGAAGTGGTGTTGCGCCTTATAAGGGACACAACCTGGCGAATGGCATAAGGTCCCAAGATGAGGGGGCCCACCAGGGAGGACAGCAGGGTGGTGAGCCACGGGGAACTTGAAAGCCAGCTTTGGAACCAATTACTTTTGGCTTCTTGCTCTTTTTTGCACTTTTCTAATCCTTCTCTAAGCTTAGCTAGGGAATCCTTGACCACTCCAGAGTGGTCAGCGTAGAAGAAGCACTTTTCTTTGAGGTCAGCACATAATCCTCCTTGCTGTAAGAACAACAGGTCTAGTCCACGTCGATTCTGTAAAACAACTTCAAAAATTGATGTTAGCAATTTTTTTTTTAATGTGATACAGACACCTCCAAGTGGCTTGTATGACCTCCCAGGTTTGGTTGGTTGGCTCCTGGGACCTTCCCCGGTGGCAGAGGCCCTTGTTGACCTTAGGAGGGTGGCCACTTGGAGCATTCACAAAGGGTTCATAATGCAGTCTGAAACATACAAACAATAAACTCCTCAGGGTCCTCAGTACCCTGGGTGTCTGGCAAGAACTTAAGATTTTTGGCTGGGACCCGTATAGGGGTTGACTCCCTGAGGGGGAAGACACAACCAAACCCTCGACCCATAGTTAGCAACTGGTCAGGGCCCCTCCACTGGCCTGTTATGGGGTCTTTCCACTGCACTTAGACTTCCAGGCGTGGTGGTTGATCTGACCAGTGTTTCTGGAAGGCAGACAGGGGTTCATTTTTGGAAAATTTTAGGATGTTTAAAGTTAGGAGTGCCTGTACCAACTGCTGATGAGGGCTGGTGACTCCCCCTTTTTGTTTAAATAATTGATTTTTTAGGCATTGGTGATGCCATTCAATAATGGCTTGTCTTTGAAGGCAGAGACCCATTTATTGCTGCCATAGTGGCTAAGGACTGTTCGATCTACCCCCATGTCAACAAGGCGAATCTCTTTGCCTTGAATTTTAAGATTCATTTTTGGTCTTAAACCAGGAACTATAGGTATAGTCCAATGAGCCTGGGGTACTGGCCGCCTGGTAGGGTATGGAGGCACTGGCTTTGTATCCCCTTGTGGTGACGGGGCTGGGGATTGCCCCTCCTCTAGTTTAGACCGGCACTCACGCTTCCAATGAAGCCCCTTACTGCACCTAGGGCACAGCTTAGAAGGAAGGTTTTTATTTTTCCTGTTGGGACAGTCCCTTTTGAAATGACCTTGCTCCCCACAGCCATAACATTGACCCCTAGTTGTGCTTGCATTATGTCACATTTTTAATGGTTAATAAGAATAGTTAATTCTTAGACAATTTAGAAATACAAACATTTTCACAAAAATCTAGTCAAAGTTTTTAAACTACAAACTTTTTTCACAATTTATGATAAAAATTAGAACAGGTCGCATTGATTTTTAACAAGAAAATGGTGGTGTGAAAGGCGGCAAAATGACTGATGGATTGTCCTCTAAGTGTTTTACTTTTTCTTAAACATAAAAAGTACAAAGACTAATATAGACATAGGTTATACACAAAAACTAAAATTGATATGTATGTATACTTTTCCCAGCTCCATTCCCCAACAGACATTTTCAGAAAAAAAAAAAATGTGTATTGTTCCAGTTCATGTTTCTATATGTTGAATATATGCATATACATAAACTTTATTTTTTAAACCACTTTATGGAGATATGATTGACATGTGGAAAGCCACATATTAATATATAATGTATAATGTATACAACTTCATATGCTTGGAGATAAGCACACATTCATGATACCATCACCACCATCAAAGCCATGGACATTATCCATCACCTCCCAAAATTTCCTTCAGCCCATTTTATATTAATTAATTAATTAATCACTTATTTATTTATTTTGAAGTAAGAACACAACATAAGATCTACCCTTTTAGAAAATTTTAAGTGTACACTACAGTATTGTTAGCTATGGACACTATGCTGCAGAACTTACTTATCTTGCAAAATGAACTTTATAATATGGTTTATGCATAAGTGTTTAACTCACATAAGTTCTGTCCTATTATCCTGTTTTTTAACCAAGTTTCTGTTTTCATTTAACATACTGATTTGCAAATTGCTCTACTATATCCCATTATTGGATTTTGAGAAAGTCTTCCTTTGATCATTGCTTATTTCAGTTTCTGTTTTCATAAATAGCTTGTTCATAATTTTATACCCATTTTATACTTATTTATTTGTCTTTTTCTTCTTTCAACACTTAGAATGTTATTTTTTTCCACAGAGTTTATTTTTAATGTGATAAAAATGTATCAGTTATTTAAGATTCTTGCTGTTTAAGATACATTTCCATACATCAAGGTAAAAAGATTTTCTCTTAGGCTTTTCTTCTCAATGGCCTAACTGCTTTTATGCTTGTACTATTCTGAGCAATTTGATATCTAATTTGTTTTTTTCAGATATTTTTCCTATTTTTGAAAAGTTCTATTGAATAGTCTTTTTCTGATTATTTTTATGACTTTTGCTATCAAATTATAGCCTAATAAGTGTATATTGTTATCCTTCTCATTCGTCCCAGTACATGGTTCTATGTCTATAATTTTGCACAACTACAGGACTTTAATTAGTATGTTTTATAATATGTCTTGATTTTTAGTAAAAAATGTACTGTGCTCATTTTTTTTCTCAGAATGGTCTTGGCATTGAGAACCATTTGTTTTATTGGTATTGTTTTGTTTTGTTCATTTGTTTTGCTTTTAATGGAAATCCCCTGCCTTTCGATTATGTTTTTCAATTTTCTTTTCAATCATGGAAAAATTGTCAGATTCATTTGAAAATTTTTTAGAATTTTGTTGGTATTTTAAATGGTGTTTCTATTGCCTTACTTTATTTCTTTAGTTATTACTGGTTTTCAAATATTTCTTCCTCCTTTCCTCCTCCTTCTCCTTGTTCTTATACTGACCCCATCATGTTCGTGTGCTCTCTCTCTCTCTCTCTGTCTCTCTCTCTCTCTCTGTCTCTCTCTCTCTCTGTGTCTCTCTCTCTCTGGCTCTCTCAATCTCTGGCTCTCTTTCTCTGTCTTCTCTTATCTTGCTGCTTCTGAAGTTCAACAGCAGTAATGATGGTGGTTACTTAATTGTCTTGGTAGTGCTGGGACAAAAGGTGTGATACTTTCCCCATCGGTCCTAAGGATCATGGTCAACACTCCCATAACAAAAGACAGGTTAACAAGAGAAAGACATAACAGATTTATTTAATCAAAATTTTATATATGACACAAGAGACTTCAGAATGAAGACCCAAAGACCTAAGGGAAAGATGTCCACTTTTATGTTTAGATTAGATAAAGAGCAAACAGACATGAAGAAATGTAATTGGACACAGAGTGATCTAATAGTAATAGACTGAGTGGGGAAACCCATCAAGGTCTTTCTGTTCAGATTCTTTTTGACTTTTCTGTGCAGGATTTCTTCTTCCTGGTTATAGGTCAGACCCATTCTGGAATGAGGATCTTATGACCTACTTTCAAACAAGGTAGATAGAGAATTTCTTTATGGCTAGCTCTTATACAGAAAGGCAGGGGAAGGTTAGAGTAATCTTTCTAGGTTTTTACAGCTGGCTTTAGGGAAGTGGAGTTCTGGTTTCTATGACCCACCTTCGAGAAGAGGAATTTTAGTTTCTATAACCTATCTTGGCAGATGTTATGGGTCAAATGTGTCCCCCAAATGTTCTTGCATTGGAAAATTGACCTCTGTTGTAACAGTGCTAGGACAGTGGGAAATCTGATTATGTTATTTGAAAGGGGAGGCCTTTAAGAGGTGATTAGACTGTGAGGACTGTACCCTTGTGAATGATTGATCCATTCATGGAGTAATGGACATGATACTGGTGGCTCTATATGGAGGGCAGGTGAGAAGTTTAGCTCTCTCTTGCTTAGCCTATTCTCTCACCATATGATGCTCTGCATTGCTGTAGAGAGCTGCCACCAAGACCCTCACCAGATGCACTCCTTGGTCCATGGACTTCCCAGCCTCCAAAACTATAAGAAACAAATTCTATTTCTTTATAAATTACCCAGTTTAAAGTATTTTGTTATAAGCAACAGAAACGAACTAATAATATAGGGCAGACAGGAGGGCAGTAGAAAGGAGGGAAGGAGAAGGTTAGAAAGAGACTTTGCTCCTGAGACCCTTCCAATGTCCTTCAGTTCAAAGTACTCAACATTCCAAAGCATCATACTTTGGGATATTGTTTTATGAGTTCTACTAGTAGAAACATTTTCATTTTTCTTTCTGCTGTATCTCACTTGATTCCAGACAGATAGTATTCTGTTTTAAGGAATCATGAAAGCAGATTGGGCTCATCCTGATAATCGAAGATAATCTCCCTATTTTAAGGTCCATAACCTTACTCATATCTGCAGAGTCCTTTTTGTTATATGAGGAAGCATATTCATAGCTTCCAGCAATTAGGGTATGGACAGCCTGGGGGACAATTCTGCCTACCACACATAGTGTAACAAAGAATCATAGTCCCTGACTCACAATATTAGGTCCAGAAGTTTTGAAAACTGTAAAGAAAGTCCTGTAAGAAACTGAGAAGAATATTTCTATGGTTTGAATGTGTCTCTCAAAAGTTCATGTGTTGGGCGGGAGCAGCACCGAGGGTTGCGATCCCGTTGCCGGTCCCCGGTCCGGTACGGGGGCAACACTGAGGGTTGCGATCCATTGCCGGACACGGAAAAAGACAAAAAAAAAAAAAAGTTCATGTGTTGGAAACTTAATCCCCAATGCAACAGTTCTGGGAGGTAGAACCCAATAAAAGTTCATTACATTTTGACAGAGGAACCCTCATGAATAGAATAATGTCATTTTCATGGGAGCAGGTTGGTTATCTCAAGAGCAGTTTGTCACAAAGCGAGTTTGGCCCCTGGTGCCTCTCTCTGCCTTGCATTCTCACTTGCCCTTCTGCCATGGGATGATGTAGCAGGAAGGCCTTTGCCTAATGCCTGTGGCATGCTCTTGGACTTCCCAACCTCCAGAGTTGTGAACCAAATAAATATATTTTATTTATAAATTACCTAGTCTATGGTATTCTGTTGTAGCAGCAGAAAAAAGAACTAAAACAGATAGGATAAAACATTACAACATACAAATGGCACTTACTATGTGCCAGACACTGTTGTAAACATTTTGTACTTAATTCTCAAAGCAGTGATGTAAAGTTCATTTGGTGTTCCACTTTTATACATGAAGAATCTGAGCTGGAGTTTGGTTAATAAACATATACAATGCAAAAAAAAAAAAAGAAAAGAAAAGGAAGGAAGGAAGAAAGGAGTTTTGATTTTGCTAAGGGAGATGAAAAAACTATATTGCTCCATAAACTTTATGGTTTAGCTCTTTAGTATTTATCTTTCTTCCAGAGACAATACATCTCAAATTGATATAATTTCCTAGCAAGGTTACATTTATAGTTAATCTGCAACACTATTCATTTTCATCTATATTGGGTTGCAGACAATTCCCTTTCACCAATGACGGTTATCAATAAAACAGGCAGATATGGAAGGAATTGTTTCCTTAAATTGGAGGGAACTGTCACAAAATATTATTTTTCATATGCGTGAGTCCTCAAAAGACTGTGCAAGATCATTTCAAGTGACAGAATACGTCCTATCAGTGTGAAATATCACAAAAGCTGTGATAAAAGCTTTGGACTACAGCAGTCTTGAATTAGGTGCACAGTGTACCAGAGGAAATAGAAAAGAATATCAAATAAATAGCACATAACTTCGTGCTCATTGAGATAATTTTGAAATAATACATTAATTACAGAAGGTGGGAAATCAGTGCAGGAATTTCTAAAGCAATATTATTTGTGAATTTAAAGCTATTTATTCTTAATTTACATTTCTAATTTTCTATCATTGATTCATAGCTGAACTCATTTCTCCATTGTTTTATACAGGAATAAATGTTATACAGGAAAACTCTCACCATACTCATTAGTACATAGAATCTAATACTTCCTTTAATTTTATTTAGATGAAAAACATATTAACTCTCATTTATTCAGAATGCTTTCCTCTCTGTTTTCTTCACTGTGACCTCACCACCATGAAAATGCTTCAATTTTGCATTCCTTATAGATTTGTCTTTCCAAAATAATAGTAAGTTTTTTTGGGATCAGGCCCTGAGTTATCATATGCAAAATGCTGACACACAGGGAATATTTAATGTCTGTTTGTTGAATGACTGCATAAATCAATGGAAATGTGTTGCTTCTCTATCATGAACAGAAAGTGAGGCAGCATGAGCAGTTGGAGTAGAACAATATTTAGATAAGAAAGAAATATGTCTAAAAGGAAGTGGTCAACATTGCCACATGCTGCAAAATGACTAAGGAGAATAAAGATCAAAAGAATGTAGAAGCCAGATTGTAATGAGAAAGAATTGTAAAGAATGTTGAGGAGCAGCAGTAGGTGTTAACAACAAATTCATATATATTGTAGAAAATAGAAGCAAAAAACTGGTTATAGAAATTCAGTGCACAGCAAGGGCAAATACGTTTGTTTGCAAGGAAAAGGGCTTTGGTTGATGCAAAAGAAAGGAAATAGTATGTTATGCTGTAGAAGCGCAAATAGAGTCTGTTAAATTTATTTTTATCACATTCACTTTATTCACTGAAGTATTCTTATCCTTTTATTGTATTCTCTATACAAAATGACATTTTCATAATTGACTCAATAATTTTATTAAAGTTGCCAACATATATGTGTAAAGAGCAATGAAAACACACTCATAGATTAAATGTTGTGATCAATTTGTTTATTTATATTCTGCGTCATTCCACAAAGCTATTGAGATGGTTAACCACAGCTAATATTTGCACATCATATATATTGGGAAAATAGAATAATTTAATCAGGTCCACCAGGTTGGGGGTTGTGCAGCATTCTTTGTAGACAGGTTGTGTGTGGGTGGAGTTAGTGCACCTGCATGGCACCACCACCTTGGCTGGAGTTTTACTGCCTTGGGCGGCTGCTGCAGCACACATGGCCATGCTTTCTAATCTATGGCTTCCAAGGGCTTCCAAGGATCGGTTGGCCGGTTACCTAGCTTATACACCTGTGTGTGAGGGGCCTGAGGACCCAGCCTGGCATATGAAGGGTTTGTGACCCAATCTGGAACGAGCTTGAGGGGTCTGTGAGCTCCAGACCCAGCCCTAACTTTACAATTGGCTCAGTCGGCAGGATTACTGGCAGGTAAAAGAGCTCCACAATTGGTGTCACGAACAGGATTAAGAGCTCTACAATATTCTTGCTTACAGAGTATCTCACATGAACATCTTGATCTACTAAATCTTATTGCAAAAAGAAAAGGAAAGAAAACTATTTTACAATAGGATACTGAAAGTTAGTACCAAGCAGAAGATACATATTGAATATACACTCTTGGGTTTCAGACTCTGCGTTAGGTACTATACTGCAGAAGCACCTAAGAATTCTCGTCGAGGATAAGCATGCACTCTAATGACAGAAACAAGCATATAAATAGGCCGACTCCAATACTGGCATTCAAATAAAGATATGTGCAATGTGAGGTGAGAGCAAAGAAGGAGAAGGGCATTTTGGGAAAAGCTTCCTAAAGGTGGTGATAATTGATTGGAAGTGGGAGGAGGTGAAGAATTACAAAATAGATTTCAGGTTACATATCTGTGTACATGGAATAATTTTTTGCCACTTGTTTGGGTTATATATATATATGAAGTTTAACAGATTTAGTATAATGGAAATTCAATTTTATTTTGAACATTATGAGCTTACAGTACCTTTGAGACCTACAGATCTGACTTACAAGCAGGTACATACATGAGGTAGAGATGCGGGATGAGGTCAAGCCAAAGAGAAAATTGTGAATCATTAGCATATCGATGGAATTTTCAATTAGGAGAACAAATGAAAACCACCAAAGAGAAGGTGCAGAAAAAGAAGCACACTGGTGAGATGATGATATGTTAATTTGCTTCACTGTAATAACCTTTTTCACATCTATGTGTATCTGTGTCCCTTAACATCATGTTCTGTACCTTAAATATACACAATAAAATCTAACTTTTTTTTTTTTTTTTTACTTTTTGTCTTTTTTCGTGTCCGGCAACGGATCGCAACCCTCAGTGTCGCGCCCGTACCGGACCGGGACCAGCAACGGGATCGCAACCCTCGGTGTTGCTCCCACACCTCGCTCAGCCAGTGAGCAGGAACCGGTCTGTACGTGGGATCCGAACCCTTGGCGGGAGCGCCACATGCTCCCAAGCGGCGCACTGTAGCAGTGCGCCACCGGGCCGGCCCTAAAATCTAACTTTTAAAAAAGCAGCACAATGGACAAGTTTACAACTTGAGAGAATGAATGTTTAAGGGTCAAATATGGCAGTAAAAGCCCATAAACGTGAATACGAAGGACTGGGAAAGAAAAATCAGACAGAATAGTGTCTACAAACTAGAAAAAGCAAGGAGTTTTTTAAATGACTACTAAAGAGCATCTAATTCATTAGAGTCTCAGTAAGAAGAATCTTGAAAAACCTATTTTAGAAAATCAGGTGTAATGCAATGGAAGAAGCAGAAGCTGTGTTAATATATTGGAGGTTGGAACAGTGAAGCTCTCAGTGACTGTTTTATAATACTTGGCCGAGAAGGGAGTCAGAAAAAGAAAGAAAGAGAGAGAGAGAGAGAGAGAGAGAGAGAAAGGAAGGAAGGAAGGAAGGAAGGAAGGAAGGAAGGAAGGAAGGAAGGAAGGAAGGGAAATGAAACCACCAGAAAACCTAAAAGAAAAATGTAGAGAGTCTATAAAGAGGCAATTAGACAAGAAACACAAAAGACTCACATATGTAACAAATGCATTGAATGGGTTGGCCTTAATGGGGCACAGATAAGAAACGACTTTATTCTTATTTAACTATTATGTTCAGTCAGACTCTGCCAAATTTCTCACATCTACCCCTTGATCTCCAGGAAATTCAGAGCGTTCCTTTATTTTTATTTATATGATGAGTCTCATTTTTGGTGATTGCTACTCACTGTCAGATATAATAAAGTTTCATTCAGTCCTGTGTCAAATTTTAATTTCACAGCAAATATAATGTTTCTCTACTATTCTGAACTTACACCAGAACCTTGGCTTAGCTTCCTTCTGAGGGGAAGGTATGGAAGCATGATATAGGAGAAAGTATTTCATTTATGTGGTGTGGGTAGTAGTTCTCTCTTGGATATCAAGGCTTTTTGTAGACAGGAAACAATTTTCTGTGCAGCACATTTTGAGGTCTTATTCAGACAAGACAGTAAGGCTGTGCAGATAATTAGCTAATGGACTCCCCTCTTTATAGGCATGTCAGATTTCTTCAAGAGGCTCTTTTGTAAGCCTTCTTTATAAGACTTGAGGTGACAGTGGCAGGAGTTATAAAGGATGAGATGACATGAGTTCAGCTTCCATGAAAATGCATTATCCATGTCAGGGATATGTGAAGTGTGGCTTTCTTTGTCTTCATGTGGCCTCCAAATATGTAAAGAGAAGACTCTGGAAACAGCCATAGTTAAATACCTGCAATAGAGCCATTACTGAGGTTTGAATTAACATAGTGGCACTCATATAGGATGGAGGCAAGAGGATTTTTACCTCTTTAAGCTAATTCCTTACCCTCTCACCCCAACTGTGGAGGAGCCACCACTCTGAGAACAAATGAAGACAGTTGAAGAGGAGAAATAATAAAAGAGCAGCCCGTGCTTTTCTTCCCTGCTGAGGGTTGTTGGGCCCAGAATCAGGTCCCAAAGGGGACTCGGGAGCTTTGAATTAGAAGTAAGAATGATGTCTTAAAGTGGACCGAAATGAAAATTAAAAATGCATTGAAGTTATCAAGTGGGACTGATTTAATAATATAAAGTGACCAACAAGCTAAATACAAAATCATATTGTCAATCAACTAAAATCAGAGATCTCCCCATGGTCAAGCTTTACCAAATAATGTCAAGGATAGAGGCAAGCAAAAGGTTCAGTAAAGCAAAACTAGGTCTAGGAAACTAAGACAGTTCCCCAGACCCCCGCCTTTTCTTGTCAGACATACATCTAACCCAGGAGAGATGAGGTTCCTAATGACATTTGAAAGGTTCCTCACACAGTGGCAAGCAATTAAATCATGACACATCCCTATTTTATATCATAGAATTGAATAGTTTATGTAAAAATTCCCTAGGGTATCATGAAATCCCTCTCATGTCTCAGAGATCCTAGGTTATATTTACTATAAGTTATTCCTAGGCAGACATATCTTAGTATCTTAAAGGTAAATTATCTTCCTTTCAGCAAACGTCATTTATATTTTTTTAAATTTTAGCAGTTCTATTAGGATACTTTTGAAATATAAAAATTGTATGTATTTAAGATATACAACTTGATGCTTTCATGTACACATACATTGTGAAATTATCATCACAACAAAGCTAATTAACATATTCATTATCTCTACATAGTGACCATTTTGTGTGTGAGGGGAAGAGAGAAGACTTTAAGACTATTCTTGTAGCAAATTAGAAGAATATGTACAGTGTTGTTAACCATTGTCATCATGTTGTACATTAGAGGTCCAGAAATTATTCATCTTTCTTAACCAAAATTTTGTACCCTTTGCCAACATTACCCCTTTTCCCATTCTTCCAAGTTCCTGGCAACCACCATCCTACTCTTCCCTTCTATGAATTTGACTATTATAGATTCCACGTATAAGTGAAATCATGCAGTATTTCTCTTTCTGCCTTGCTTATTTCACTTAGCATAATGTCCTTTAGCTCAAACATGTTGAAATAAATGACAGAATTTCCTTCTGTTTTTAAGGCTGAATAACATTCATTTGTACAAATATATAACGCAATTTCTTTATCCATTTATCTGCAGAAGGACATTAAGTTGTTTTCATATCTTGGCTATTTGAATAACACTCCAATGAACATGGGAGTGCAATATCTCTTCATGATCCTGATTTCAATTCCTTAGTACATATACACAGAAGTGGAGTTGTGGGATCATATGGTAATTGTTTTTTAATTTTTTTGAGGAAACTCCATACTGTTTTTCATAATGATTGTACTAACTTATATTCCCACCAGCAGTGCACAAAGGTTTCCTTTTCACCAAACCCTTGCCAACACTTGCTATCTTTTGTCTTTTTGGTAATAGACATCTTAACAGGTGTGAGATGATATCTCCATGTGGTTTTGATTTTCATTTCCCTGATGATTACAGATGTTAAACACCTTTTCATATACTTTTAACCAACTAAATTTGTCCTTTTGAGAAGTGCCTTTTAGATTCTTTGCCTATTTTTAAATTGGATTATTTGTGTTTTTGTTATTGAGCTATATGAGTTTCTTATGTATTTTTGATGTTAACCTCTTATCAGATAAACTGTTTGTAAATATTTTTTCCCATTCTGTATGTTGCCTTTTCATTTTCTTGATTGTTTCCTTTGCTTTGCAAGAATATTTTAGTTTGATATAGTCCAACTTGTCTACTTTTGCTTCTGGTGTCTGTGCTTTTTGTATCATAATCAAAATATTTTTGCCAAAATAGCATCAAGAATATTTTTCCCTTTGTTTAATTCTAGGAGTTTTACAGTTTAGGTCATTTGTTTAAGTCTTTAGTCTTTTTTTAGTTGTTTTTTGTGTATGGTATGAGAGAGGAGCCCAATTTTATTCTTTTGTATGTAGATACACTGTTTTCCCAGCACCATTTATTGAATGGATGATTCTTTCCCTATTCTTTGTTGCTACCTTTGTTGAAGATCAGTGGACTGCAAATGCGTGTGTTTATTTCTGGGTTCTCTATTCTGTTCCATTGTTCCATGTGTGTGTTTTTATGCTGTTACCATACTGTTTTGATTACTATAGCTTTGTAATTTAATTTGAAGTCAGGAGGTATAATGCTTTCTGCTATGTTCTTATCCCTCAGTATTGTTTTGGCTATTTGGGTGGTTTTCTATACATTTTACTATTATTTTTTCTATTTCTATAAAAAATGGCACTGGGATTTATAGATAGTATTGCATTGAATCTGTAGATAGCTTTGAGTAGTATAATCACTGTTAACAATATTAATTCTTCCAATCCATGAACATGAGATGTCTTTCTGTTTATTTTTTTGCTAATGTAAATGGGATTGTTTTCTTAATTTCCCTTCTGTATAGTTCATTGTTAGTGTATAGAAATGCAACTGATTTTGTATGTCGATTTTGTGTCCTGCGAATTTACTAAGTTTATTAGTTATAAAGTTATAATTGTGTGTGTTTGTGTGCATGCGTGCATGTGTGTGTGTGTAGTCTTCAGGGTTTTTACACCTGTGATCATTCCATCTGCAGATATAATTTTACTGTATTCCTTCAAATTTTAATCCCTTTTATTTTTTCTCTTGCCTGTTTGTTCTGGCTAGAAATTCTTACCACTATGTAAAACAGCAATGGTAAGAGTGGACACCTTTGCCTTGCTCCAAATTTTAGAAAAATAGATTTCAGTTTTTACTGATAGATTATGTCAGTGGTAGGTTTTTCACATGTGGCCCTTATTCTGTTGAGATAACTAATTTTTTGTACCTATTTGTTGAGAGTTTTTGAAGGATATTAAATTTTGTCAAATGTTTTTTTCTGTATGTGTTGTGTTAACCATGTGGATTTTGTCTTTCATTCTGTTAGTGTGTTGCATTACATTAATTTATTTTTGTATATTGAATCATCCTTTCAAATCAGGGATAAATCTCATTTGGTTGTGGTATTCTTTTAATGCTGTTGAATTCTGTTTGCTAGATTTTTTATTGAAGATTTTTGTATCTATGTTTATCAGTGATATTGGCCTGTAGTTTTCTTTTCTATTTGTTCTATTTATCTGGCTTTTGAGTCAACATGATTCTAGCCTCATAAAATGAGATTGGGAATGTTCCCTATTCTTCTGTTTTTTGGAATTAATATAGGAAGGATTGATATTAATTATTCTTTGAATGTTTGGTACAAGTAACCTGTGAAGCAATCTGGTCTTGGGCTTTCCTTTGCTAGAAAGTTTTTGGTCACTGATTCAATCTCCTTGCTTGTTATTGGTCTGTTTCAGGCATCTGTTTCTTCTTGATTTAGTCCAGGTAAGTTGTATGTTTCTATGAATTTATCCATTTCTTATAGGTTATCCAATTTGCTGGCTATAATTGTTCATAATAGTCCCTCATTATCCTTTTTACTTTTGTCACCTATCATAATGTCTCCACTTCTAATTCTGATTTTACTTTAGTGTTCTCTTTTTTTTTTCTTTTTTTTTTTTTTACCTTGGTTAGTCTAGTTAAGAGTTTGTTGATTTTGTTTATCTTTTTTAAAAACCTGCTCCTAGTTTTCTTTCTCTATTGTTTTTCTATCTTCATTTATTTTATTCCTATTATAATTTTTGCTTCCTTTCTTCTGCTAATTTGGGGTTTAGTTTGTTCCTTTTTTACTAATTCCTTGAGTTCTAAAGTTAGGTTGCTTAACTGAGATTTTTCTTATTTTTAAAGTAAGTAGTTATTCCTATAAATATCCTGTAAGTTTTGATAAATTATTTTTTGAGTCTATTTTTCTCAATGTGTTTTTAAATTCCTTTTTGATTACCTCTTTTACCCAACGGTTGTTCAAGATGTATTCTTAGTTTCCATATTACTGTAAAGATTCCTTTTTTCTTTTTGTTGTTGATTTCTAGTTTCATTCTACCATTTTCTGAGAAGACACTTGGTATGATTTTAATCTTTAATTTGTTAAGATTTGTTTTGTGAACTAACATGTAATCTATCCTGGGAAATGTGCCCTGTGCTTTGAAAATTCATGTGCATTCTGCTGCTTTTGGGTGAAAGTTTTGTATATGTCTGTTAGGTACATTTGGTCTATAGACCTATTGTTCAAGTCAGCTGTTTTTTCTGACTGTGGATATTCGGCCTGGATTTTCTGTCTATGATTGAAAATAGGATATTACAATCTCCTACTTCACTGTGTTGCTATTTCTCCCTACAGATATCTCTATATTATATATATTCAGGCGCTCTGATGTTAGGTGTGTATATATTTATATTGTTATATCTTCCTGTTGAATTGACCCTATTATCATTATATAATTACCCACTTTGTCTCTAGTGACTATTTTGACTTAATGTTTATTTTGTCTTACATAAGTACAGATAGCCCTGCACCCCTGCTCTGTGTTGAGTATAATTTGTATGGAATATCTTTTTCCATCTTTTCACTTTCAGTCTTATATGTATCTTTATATCTAAAGTAGGTTTTCCATGGACAGCATATCACTGAGTAATATTTTACTTACTTTTATTTATTTAGCTTTTCTATGCCTTTTGATTGCAGAGTTAAATCCATTTACTATAATTTTAAATAGATAAGGATTTACTATTGCCATTTCATTTATGGTTTTCTGTTTTTTGGTTCTAGTGTTTCTCCCACACTCGTATTATTTTTGTTTGATTATTTTGTAGTGATATAATTTTATTTCTTTGTCTTTATAATTTATGTGTCTCCATAGGTTTTTCCTTTGTGGGTACAATGAGGCTCATATAAATCTTCCTGTAGCTATAAACATCCATTTTAATTTGATAAAAATTTAAGTTCAATTGAATACAAAAACAGCACTTTTACCTCTCCCACTCATTCTTCATATTCTTGTTGTTAGAGTTTACTTCTTTTTATAGAGGGCAAACGACAGGTGATGCAATTTACCACCTATGTTCCATATGCCCAGGTTGATTTACTTGACTTGGGGAGACAGTTTTGGCTGAAACGGGCAGAGCCCCTGGCTGCTTGGCTGCTGTGGTTATGGGCCCTGGAGTGGACAGTGTGATGTGCTCTGGTGCAGAGATGGAAAGTTGGCCTCCATCACCATGCACCCATCCCTGAGGCAACATGTACAGAATAGCCTCAGATATGCACAAGGGCCAGGTAATCACTCCTTGATGGACTGGGCGAATGCAGCTGCCCAATTTGTGTGGGCAAATGCTGGAGAACTGCCCAAGATTGTTAGTAAATGGCAAACATACACTGAGTTAGTTCAAATAATTCAAGAGCTGGGGATGAGGCAGCCCGTGATTAATGTAAAAACCCATGGCCCAAATGATGAAACATGAAAACATGAGAGACATAGTGCTGCAAAATGCCCCATCAACCTCCTTTGGGTCACTGATGGCCATACTGGCCCCATACATTGGTCGTCCTATACATGAGGTAATGGCCATGATAGCAGGCTTGGGTGAAGTAGAGGAGAAAAGACAAGCAAAAGAGGTCCACAAGGTGGCTAAGACCAAACCCCCAAGAAATGCTTGGAATTTTATCCCAAAGGGACCAAGCAAGACTAGCCGTAAGCAGATGTGGCTTGACTTGCTTGCACCAGGGGTTGATAGGAAGAAACTGACTGGCAGCCAAATGCAGTTCTGTTTGCCTTGTGGCAGCAATTGCACCCTAAACAGCATTTCGCTAAATATCTGGAAATGGGTAGCAAACTACACTCAGTGGATTTAAAAGATTTTTTGATTGCTCCTGAGGAGGTGGATGAACTGGTCCATTCTGACTAGGGAGCAGGCCAAGGTGCTCATCTTTTGTAGGCAGGCAAGGACTGGAGGCCTCATGTTGAACTGGCAATGATGAAGCTGATGCGCTGGCTGAGGTAAGGTGGCTGGAAAGAGCTCCAGCAGCTAATGTAGCTGGGTGGCTACACTGGAGAATGCAGCATGCTGGCTGCAAGATCGGGTGGTCAATGGCTTGCCAGGTGCCATGTAAACCTGAGGAAAAAATGCCCCTGATGGGCAGATGTGCTCCTGATGAGCAGACAGGTGCCCAAGATGGGGAGTGACTCATGTGAGAGTGCCCCTGACACAGTGGCAGGTGGATCTTGTGGGACCACTGCCAAAGTCAAAGAGTTACTGGTCTTCTGTTTGTATGTCCTTGTGGGATCCCAAACCAGGTAAAAAACCTATTCCTGCAACCATCCTTTCTCAGGATGGCAAACTGGCATGTATCTTACTAGATGGGCGAGAACTTGCCCTATTGGTATCAATAACCCTTCTGTCTTTTCGCTCATAGTGTTTGGGCTGGAGGCGCTGCACCAGCATCAACTGGGTACATACATATGTTGGCGTGATCATCTAGTAAATATGCACTGAACTTCACATCAGTATGACTGCAAGATTCCCATGGAAAATCACACCAATGATGACTACTAACCAGACATGTGTGGCTAAAGGACAGAACTACAGAACAAGCTTTAAGGACAGACCTTAAGGTATATTGAATAGACAATAGGTTATATAAATGTAAGGGTCATTTATCCTCACTAAGGGAACATCATGGAAGATTTTGAATGTGTAGATTCAAAACCTTGAAGGTTTTGAAATCCCTTGAAGAGGGACCCTGAAGGGGTGGATTATGGTGAAAATAGAATAGTTTAGTCAGGCTCTCACAACTGAGGTCCAGTTGGGGGTGGTGCAGCACATTTCTTGTAAACAAATTGTGTGTGGGTGGACTTAGTGTGCATGTGCATCCATGTATCTTTTTAGTTTGTTGCTATTGTGTGTTCTTCAGTTTGTGAAGCAGAAGCTGGCTGGCAGAGCTTGCATCTAAAAATAGAGCATTTTTACTCTGCTGGCTGCTACTAAGTTTTTCTTTGGATTTTGCCCATAGCAGTTGAGTTTCTGAGTTTCTCTTTGGTCTGCCTAGGTATTAGATGTGTGCATGTGCTGAATAAAGACTATTCCTACTTCAACCAAGGCTCCAAGGACCTTTTTGCCAGTTACCTAGTTCATAGACCTGTGTGTGAAGGGTTTGTGAATGGGCTCGAGGGGTGTGTGAGCTCCTGACCCAACCCTAGTTCTACAGATATCATGTGGGAAAATGGAAACTCTTATGCATTGTTATTAATATAATATGACTTAGAAATCCCACTTGCGGTATACATCCCAGAGAACATCTCACACTGACTCATGAGATGATAGGTGGGAGAACGCTCAGTGTAAAATTCTTCATGGTAGCAGTGAGTCGGAGCCAGACTAGATGCCATCTCTGAACAAATGAGTAAGAAAAATGTGATAACTATCATTATAGAATTCTGTGCAAAATTAAGAAGCAACAAGTTAGATACAATCAGCTAATGTAAATCCTTCATGAACTATTTTGAAGTACCCTCATATTAACATTATACAGTCAAATGGATAACAAGGTCAGAAGAGCAAAATACCATTCATATCTGAGCACATTTAAACACATGAAATGTGCTTATAAAACAATACATATTTTACAAGGGCATATAGTTTTTTTTCAAATACAGAAAGGTGTTTGACTAAATGTCAGATACTTATTTATTTACATATATGTATAAAAAATACAACTAAAAATACTAAATAGTAAAATAAGAGGATCATTATATTGATGGTGATAATGTGCTATTAACTAATGAAAATTATTAACTCAATTATTTATATCTACAGTCTAAAGATAAAGAAAGGAATATAGGGAGGAACGGAAAGAGAGCACTCAGTTTATACCAAAGAGCAGATGGTGAACCTGATTGTTTCTATTTTTATGAAGTATAGATATAGCTGATGTTTTCCTAAGTATGGGAGATATAAATGCATGTTTAGAATGAATGAAGTAGACCAGTAGGGAAAGCATATAGAAAACAAGTTTTCAAAGATTTAAAGTGACTTTTTCTAAGGTAAAATCTACTAAGTGGACAAACCAATATGGGAATCTCAAAATTCTGATCCCAAATTCAGTATTTCTTCTAGCATATTTATAACTTGTGTAAATGTAAATAAGATCACGGCATCTAGTAGATACATTGATTTATCTCATGTTTGATTCTGATCTGTTCATAAAGTATTAGCCTCTGCATTTATTTTGACTTACTGTACAAATTGAAATGTTTACTCAGATATGCTTTTTAACACTGTTTTGATCACTGTAGCTTTTTTTTTTATTTTGGTAAGAACACTGAACACGAGATATACACTTTTAACAACATTTTAATTGTACAAAACAATATTGTTAACTATAAGCACAACACTGTACAGTAGATCTCTAAAACTTAACCATTTTTCATAACTAACACTTACTAGTGAAAGAGTGTGAAAATAGATCAATAGAATGGAATGGAGAGCCCAGCATCATTGTATCCCACTACATCTCTGAGATTTGTAATCCATCATATATGGCATCTTTAGTCTTATTCTTTGTCTGTTTATGTATAGTAGACATTTCCATATAGAGGCAATCAGATTAAATATACATTTATACAAATGTTTTAATTTCTATGCATACACAGAATTATACCACATAAAATAATGTAAATCCATATTCAGGTTTTAAAAATTGTTGAAGTAAATAAAAACTTTCCCAAGATATTTACATAATTTGCTTGCAACTTAAGATATTTATTTATTTCTATTTGATATCACTTAGGTAGGCTGAAAGATCAAGTTATTAACCCCTCTGATTTCAGCTTTCAGATTTTCTGTGCTTCTGATGATAGTGCCTTAGCAATTCTGCTCCCCTCCCCTTGCATGGCAAATGTGAATCTAGCTAAGAATTGGCTTCCATGGACACTAGAAAGAGAGTTTGCAGGGCATTCACCTGAAACATGGGTTGAGATAGATGTCATGGCGAGCCTCCAGAGTCAACATCCATACATCATCGCATTGTTGGTTGCATTAATAATTGTTTCAAATTCTGGAGAAGATGCAAAGAGGTGGAAGAGATGCTCAGAATTCTTCTATAACTATTTTCTTTTTTTTTTTTTTCCTTTTTGTCTTTTTCCATGTCCAGCAACGGATCGCAAACCTCAGTGTCGCCCCCGTACCGGACCGGGACCGGCAACGGGATCGCAACCCTCGGTGTTGCTCCCGCGCCTCGCTCAGCCAGTGAGCGGGAACCGGTCTGTATGTGGGATCCAAACCCTCGGGCAGGAGCGCCGCCGCGCTTCCCAAGCGGCGCACTATGCAGTGCGCCACCGGGCCAGCCCCTATAACTATTTTCAATCACTTCAAAATACATTAAATTTTTTCATTGATTTATTATAGTTGAATATAGTAGTATTAAAGTCATTTAATTTGAAAAAAATATCATTTTTCCTTTCCCTTTTAATCGCATGTTTTATTCTTTCCATCAAGTCTCTGAAAGAGTCCTTCTACAAAGGGTAAAACAGGCATCATGAATTTATAATAGCATCTTATGATTGTGTACACAGATAAGAATCTATAGAAAATTTATTAGAATAAATGAGAATTTACCAAGATGTAATGCATTATGACTTATTGCATAGAATTTAAATCTCTGTCCCAGTAGTACTAAATGATTTCATATATAAAAATACAAAATTAATAGGATGTCTAAATATCAGTAACAAACAAGCAAAGAAAAAACAAATCTAAGATTTTTTTAAATGCTGTTTACAATAGTTCCAATACACCAAATAACAATAAGAACATCTAAAAATGGCAAGAAAAACTTTATAAACTCTAAGACATTAAAGAAGAGATTAAAGAGACTTATATAAATGAAAGCATGTTATGAGTTTAAATATTCAATAATTTAAAAATTTTATTTCTACCTATATTAATTCATAGCTTTTGTGCCTTCTCAGTCAAAATTTCACAAGTATATGTTCTTACATGTATAATTATGTACATATGTGTGAAACAGAATCTAAAATTTATGTGAAAATATAGGTAAAATTGATATAGCATAAGAAACAACTCTAATGGAAAATAATGCTCATCTCAAAGCTACTATATTTAACCGTAAGAGAATCTGACCAGTGAACTTGTGTAGAGAGTACAGAAACTGATCATCTCAAACATGGATACTTAATGTACAAGAAGAAATGACATTGCAGAGAAGTAAAGAAAGAACAGTGTTACCAATAAATGGCTTTAATCTAATTCACTACTATTAAGAGAAAAAAGTGAAATTTTTTCATTGTCAAAGTATTATTAACATTAAGTTTCTTTGAAAGGGAAAAATAAAAGTAACATCAAAAAAAAAAAAACTCAGAGGATAACATGAGATACATTGCTTTGGAGTAAGTTTAGCAAGTTTTAAACAGTGCAACTGGTTAACTCGACTACATTAAAACTAAGAACTATCAAAAAACACAACTAAGGGAGTAAAATGGCATGATACGGTGTAGGAAATTATTTACAACACATATATTTTTAAAAAGGTTCACACTGAACATAAAAATAATTCTTATTACGCAATGAGAAAAAAATCAATAGAGAACACTGGAAAGGAAATTTAAACTTAGTACATCAGAAAAAGGAATATTGAATGGTTAATCCATATATGAAAAAAAAATTCTCTAGCTTGTTAGGATTTAGAAAAATTCAAAAGAAAAACACAATGTGATATTACTACAAAGTTTCATATGCAGCTAACATCGAAACAGCACTTACTACTAAGTTGTTGTGTAGAGGATAGAGGGCAATATTCTAAACAAATTCTATGATAAAGCAATTCCACTGATAGATGTATATTTAATGATACAGAGTGTATTTGTGCAGTGACACTTGTACAAGAGCCTATATCACCATAAAACCAGAAATTCCACAATTGTCCATTAACAGTAGAATATATTAAATTTGGGGGGAAAAATGCCATCATAAAAATGAACAGATAACACCTGCATGCAACAATACAGTTAAATCCCACAAATATCAAATTATGTAAGATATCCAAGAAAGCTAATGTATGAACCCATTTATATCAAGTCCAAAAAATGGTCAAAATAAAAATATATTTTTAGAAACCAGGATTATGGCCATGTTTTAGGGGAAGAAAGAGGGTAGTGATTGGAGGAAGCATGAAAATGTCTTTGGAAATACCAAAATATATTGTTTTACTAGACTTGGTATATTAGTGTATATTTGTTTCTGTTCCCTATAACAGAATACCTGAAATAGGGGATTTGTAAAGAAATAAAATTTATTTCTTACAGGTTTGAAGGCTGGGAAGTCTAAAGTCCAAGGAACATATCTGGTGAGGGCCTTTTTCTTGGTGGTGACTCTCCACAGCACTGCATGGTGTCATGTGTCAAGAATGGGTTGAGCGAGAGAACTAACCTCCTCACTTGCTCTCCTTTTAAAGCCATCAGAACCATGCCTATTAACCCATGAATAGGTCAATCCATTGACTAGAGCACAGTCCTCACAATCTAATCACCTCTTAAAGGCCCCACCTTTCAAATACCATAATTGGATTTTCCACTCTTTAACACTGCTACAATGGAGGTCAAGTTTCCAATACCTGAACTTTGGGGGACACTTTTAGTCCATAACACTAGGGTATGGTTATATGAGTTTACTTTTGAATAATTCATTGTGTTGTAAAACTTTGTCCTGTGTACTTTTCTCTATATGTGTTATGTTTCACAATAAAAAGGTTCGGATCCCATGTGGAGACCGGTTCCCGCTCACTGGCTGAGCGCGGAGCGGGCGCGACACTGAGGGTTGCGTTCCCGTTACCGGTCAATAAAAAAGACACAAAAAGAAAAAAAAATTTACATTTGTGTTAACACATTTCAAATAAATTTTTAGGATATGTATTGATTTGTATTCAATAATGACAAGTTTATTAAAGTTAATTCACTGGGTACATGAGAAACTTCAAAAACATTTTAACAGAATTACAGAACCAGTATTTATTATTGCATGTGATTTAATCCCTCTTCCATTAGAGAGTAACCTGTATTATGTCTTTGCAATTCAGTAAAGATTTTTAGTTACATTAACTATCTTTAAATAGAATGCCTAGTTCTATATTTTAAAGTATAAATAAACATATCTCCAGTGTCTAAACTCTCAGCTATGAAATTTTGTTTTTTAAGTGAAGACTATCTTCTGAAACATTCATAATTTTTTGACAACTACATCATATTAATCCCTACAATCTCACGTGTGACCTGCTGCTATTTTTCATAAACATACAATAATTGTAATAACTGTAATTCAGCTATAATCTCAAATATCTATAGGGTATAAATATAAATCCTCAGTCCCTTCTTACAATAAAAACGAGTGAAGAATCTTCATTCAATCATAGTCTAAATTTCTATACGAATACATAGATAAGACTATCATTTCTAGAAAAGCCTACAGGTATTTTATTGGTAGCATCCAAATGTTTTACGAAATTCCCTTTTCCCAGTATAACAAACATGACTTGAAGTTGATGAGTTAATCACAGTATATCTCCTTCCTTTCTTCCTGTTTTCTCTGGTCTTAGCCCAGCCCCGACACCCTCATTAAAACTGCTCAAACGATGATCAGAAACAATGACACAGGAAATGACAAAAGTAAGATTGGTCAGAGAAGGTAATTTATTTAAAGAGCAATAGCATTATGTAAAGTTACTTTATCACTGACTGGGTAAGGAAGTTGACTTGTACAAAAAAAAAAGAGAGAGAGAAGCAAAAGAGGTTTGATAAATGGATACAATCAACAAAAGATAAATTACTACACTGATCTGACTTGTTCACTTATGAGTTTCTGAGAAACATTTAATTTTAATGAAATCTGCTGGACTTTTTATTGCTTTTGGTCAAATCCTCATATAATTTATTCTCTCCTCAAATAGGTAACATGTATAAAATCGGAATGAGTATTATGGCATAGTGTTACCATTAATAGAATACAGAAATATATTATATATATATGGAAATATATAAATATACATATACTAGAGAAAGAGAAAATACTGCATATGTTTCTGTTTGAAGTTAAAAATTTGTTTTCCTCATGGATCTCATTTTAGAAATGTCAAGCATCAATATTGTTTACATTACAATCTTAATTTTGGAAAAGAGTTCAGAAATATTTTTACTTCTGTTATTGTATTCATTTAAAAAGTTATTACTTGAATATATAAATACCATTCTGCTGAGTTATTACTTCCCTTTTTCTTTTTTTAACTTCTAAATTGAAAAGAAATAATATGGTATCCAAAGACTAGATGTTTCTTTACCTGCTTTCTGTATACAATAACTGTTATTCATTAATTCCAGAAGCATCCATTAAAGATCTTCAGTGGACCAGGCATTCAGATATGATGATAAATGCTAAACAAATCTTGAGTCAAAATGAATATAACTGTATTAAGAGAATCAAAAGAAAGTTACAGACTGGGAAACAATATCTGGTAGAGCACTTGTATCCAAAATATACAAAGAGATTTTAAGATTCAACAATAAGAAACAAACAACCCAATTAAAAATAGGCAAAAGATCTAAACAGATGTCTCACCAAGGAAGCTATACAGTTAGCAAATAAGTATATAAAAGATGCACCATATGTCACTAGGGATTGCAAATTAAAACAACAATGAGATACTACAGCACACTTATTAGAATAGCTAGAATCTAAAACACTGACAACACCAAATGCTGATAAAGATGTGGGGCAACAGGAACTGTCATTCAGTGCTGGTCATAATGTAAAATGGTGCAGCCACTTTAGAAGAGAGTTTGATATCTTCTTACAAAGCTTAACTTAGTTTTATCATAAGATCTAGTGATGAAGCTTATAGGTACTTACCCAAGTGAGTTAAAAATTTATGTCCACACATTAATCTTTACACAAATATTTATAGTAACTTTACTAAAATTGTCAAAATTTGGAAGCAATCAAGATGACCTTCAAATGCATATTGCTAAATGAAAGAATTATGTCAATCTAAAAAGCCTATATACCTTATGATTCCAACTCTATGACATTATGGAAAAGACTAAACGATAAAGACAGTAAAAAGATTAGCAGTCGCTGGTATTTCATGGAGAGAGGGAAGGATAAGTAGGTGGAGCACAAGGGATAATCAGGGCAGTGAAATTATTCCATAAGACAAGTTAATGGTGGACACATGACCTCAGGCATTTGTCAAAACCCACGTAACTGTATGACACAAAGAGGGATTTTCTAATGTAAACTGTAGACTTTAGTTAATAATAATAATTTATCTATATTGGTTCATCCATTGTAACAAATATACCACACTTATGCAAGATGTTAATAATAGGAGAGAGGGGATATATGGAAACATTATACTTTCTGCTTAATTTTTCTATGTCTAAAACTACTTAGAAAATAAATTCTATTCATTAAAAGTAAGTCTTAAAAAAGAAAATATAAAACGTAACAAGTCCGTGTTCACAGAAAATTTCATAGTTAAGAACTTATGTTAATTTAAAAATAGAAGAATTAAGTATTCAATTTAACAACAATAAATTAAGCCAAGATAAAGCAGAAAAACTTAATTATGAAATCGATATTAAATAAATTAGAGATTTAAAAAATGCAGCAGAATTAATATAAATCTATAAGCCAATTCTTCAAATGAATGTAAAAATGATCAACCTCTATTTAAACAAAAGATAAAGTAAGGAAATCAAATATGTAGAATAAAGAATGACAAGAAAAAGCAAAGTTCATAGAATAAAGGGAAACTATAGAAAGAAGAGTATTTTGCCTGATGCTATCCAAATAAAAAATCTTAAAATCTAGATTAAGTGGGTAATTTTGCACTATAATAATAGACCTGATTTCAGAGAAAATATAAAGTTTAAATTGACTAATTTCCACAGAAGCAGAGAAACGCATAGAAATGCTACACTCCACATTATAAAAATAAATAGAGGGCCGGCCCGGTGGCGCACTGGATAGTGCGCCGCTTGGGAAGCGCAGCGGCGCTCCCGTCCGAGGGTTCGGATCCCACGTACGGACCGGCTCCCGCTCACTGGCCGAGCGAGGCGCGGGACGAACGCCGAGGCTTGCGATCCCGTCGCCGGTCCCGGTCCGGTACGGGGGCAACACTGAGGGTTGCGATCCGTTGCCGGACACGGAAAAAAAGACAAACAGACAAAAAAAAATAAAAAAATAAATAAATAAATAAATAAATAGATACATAAATACATAAACAAATAATAAAACATTAGGGACAAATTATTTTGTAGGCAAATTCTAACAAACCTCTAACTGATAATTTCATATCAGTCAAACTATATGATAACATAAAAGATAAAAATATTCTAAATGTATTTGTTGATGTCAATGAAAAATTCTACAAAAAGACTGGGAAAAATTCAATTGAATCTCACCAAATAGAGATTATTTCAAAATTTTACAGATGAAACCTAATTGAATATTGCTAAATATAGATTATTTCAAGATCGAACAGATGTTTTAGTGCTAGTAAAGTTTATACAAAACATCAAATTAATAGACTAAAGGAGAGAAACCATGCAATCATCTCTATAAATGCTGAAAAGGCAGCTGGCCAAAATCAACAACTGTTCTTTATAAACACACTCAATAATAGCGAAAGTCTAGGTGAATATTTCATAATTAGTTTAGATCCTATTTTTTAAAATTTTAAAGCACAGAAACAATGTGTAATTGCTTACATTTAATTAAATTTACAAGAGGCTTATATCAATTTTAAGCTCATGTTTTGACAATGAAATTTAATTTAAAAATATAAAATAAAATAACGCTTAACAGGCAGACAGTATTTAACAAGGAGACCTGACTTATCCTATGTGTTTGAGGTGTGCCCAAGGAATTAATGCTTGAGTTGAGATTTGAAGGATAAATATAAAATAGAAGGACGGATGTCTAAACATAGAAAACAGCATGAATGGGAGGTCTGAAGTCAGAGAGATCACAGCAGAAAGAGCAACTGAGAGAACGTGTGTCTGAAGAGCAGAAAAATGAAGTCACTGATCTAGGGAAGGCTGTAAAAGTAGGAGCGGGACGATATCGTAGAATTTTATAGGGAAGTCAGAAAGTGATTTGATTAGAAGTAGATGATTTGAGTAGCTACAGAGAGATGAGAGGTAGGAAAGAGTAATGGCAAGGTAAAGACACTGGCAAGGTAATGGAAATATCAGATTAAATGACATTGAGAAAAGAGTTGTAACTTTAATATGCCAGTAAATCACACGGCATGTTGTTAAATGCACATTCTGATTCAGTAGCTTTCTAGGGGGTGTCTGAGATTCTCCATTTTTCTCAAGCTCCAGGAATGCCCTTCCTGCTGTCTATGGACCAACCACACATTGAGTAGCAGGGTTGTGGATTACGGAGCTGAGAAATGGTGATGTTTGAATCAACTTTTTCTGACTGTTATTCCATTCCACTGGATACTTGCAAATAAACTATTCAAGAAGATAAATTGAGTAAAGAATGGAAATGATATTAGGATTCCAGGGAGAACAAGCAGTTCTCCTTCAGAATTCTTATTACAGAATTTTTTTTTTTTTTGAGCTCTCCTTTGAGATTACTTTTAATATTGCCTTGACCGCAAAAAACGTATTTCTCTGACTTCATTTCACCAAGAGATATGATTTTGTATCCAAAAATACATGAGGTTATATTAGACACGAGTTTTAATTCTACTATCACCTAAAGAATATTTTTCTTTCTAAGTTTACAGCTAAAAAGGCATTAGCTCATATTTGGGTCTGTGTGTCATGTAAGTCTTTATAGATTTTCCTGATCCCAAAAATATATATTTTTGTAAGATTTAAGAGATACTCTACATATGCATGGTTTACAGGATGGGTAAAAACTGTTAGCACTACCACCAGTAAAAATATATATTTCTGTAAATACTGTTTCACTAGATTATTTGTTAGCTTGTCATTGCTTAAATGTTTTTCACCTCTAGAATACTATCTAATTGACTATTTAATTTTATTTTCTAGAATTTATATCATGGCCATAAGAATGTATTTGGAATTCAAAAAATATATGTATATTTATTGCATTGATACACATTATTTAAGTAACCACTTATCCTTGGGAATACTCATTGCTAGAACGTTGCTCTTAAACAGTCTACATGCTTTTTTATCCATGGAAATGAGGCTACAAAATAAAGCAGTAGCTGACTTTTGAATAACTTCCTAATTTTACACGTTGCCATAAGTAAAGTATTAGACTGCTATCTTAGTACATTTATGCTGCTATAACAATATATCTTAGTCTGGTTAATTTATAAAGAGCAGAATTTTATTTTCTTACTGTTCTAGAGTCTGGGAAGTCCAAGATCATGGCACTGGCATCTGGTGGGGGCCTTCTTGCTGCACCCTCACATGGAAAAAGGCAGAAGAACAAGAGAGAGTGAATACACTCCCAAGCCCTTTTTAGAGTGGCATTACATTAATCTATTAATGAGAGCAGAAACCTCATGACCTAAATACCTCCTAAAAGGCCCCACTTTGCAACACTGTCACATTGGGGATTAAGTTGCCAACACATGAATTTTTGGAGCTATATTTAGGCCATAGCAGTCACCCAATTTATAATTTGGATTTGGGATCCTTAGGATGCCATTGTGTAATTGTCCAATTAGAAGAGTCACATCTATCAGGAAACATGCATTCACAAGGATTCTGCCTTGCTTTGCCTCACCAGGAAATCAAATCTATCCAAAAGATTATAAGCTCAAGAAGCAATGGCTTCCTTTTTGCTGATCAATATAGGCAGAAACATAGTGTTATTCTGGGAAAAAAAGCATCATTGTGTGATTGGCTCAATGCTCTCATGCTGTCCAAAATGTAAATGATCATTCTACATATTTTGTCAGTTAGCTTTTTATAGTAAATTCTGTACAGTGGATTACTGACTTGAATTATTTATTGTAACGTCATCTTATATCCTGATTGAAATGCGTACTTTATAAGCAACATATTAAAATAAGAGAACTAGAGGTTACCTCTGGGGATGTTGTATTCAAATATAAATATAGCTTCAGGTTTTCTGCAGTGACACCAGTTCTTTCAGGGTATTATTTTTTGCATTTATTTTCCCTCACTATTCACATGTGACTTATACTTGGTAGACTCTTCAGGAATAGATGAATTGTAGGTGACAAATTCAAAAGCTTACCAGGATCAAGCAGGTAATAGTAGAAAAACAATAACTAGTGTGCCCGATAGTAGAAAAACAATAACTAGTGGTCTGGGTGGGAAGATATGAAAAAGGAAAACAAGAACAAAAAATACGCACATCCCGACTTACAGCGAGCAGCTACTCCTCAGCTCCAGCCAAATGACACACCAAAAGGTGCCGTTTGTTTTCCAGTTTCTTAAATGCTGAAGTAAAATGCTTTATGGTGCAAATAAACCTATTCATGCAATAAATATGCATTTTTACATATTTAGAACCTTTAGGTTTTTAAATCCTCCCCTTTGAAAACATTAATTTACATAAATTGGCCCATTCTTTTAAATTCATATTTCAATAATTTATTTCTGCATTTTACTAAAAGAATTAACATTAATTGAATTTTTAGAGTCCCTTTTATCATGCTAAACTTTATAGAATTTACCTCATTTCTCCCACAATAACATTATGTGTAGGTGCTATAGTCACCTCTTTTTACACATAAGAAAACTGAGGCACAAGGTATATTTTAATGTTTCCTTTAACATCGCCAAATTGTATGTGAAAATTACCAGGAAGTCAGTCTTTAGAAACAATGTTCCTCACCTGTATGATGCAAATTACCTCAAATAGTCTGCATAGCAGATAAATGTACCTGTAGGTACAAGTACAGATGTAGCTCTGTCTTCTGTCTATCTACCTACCTACCTACCTACCTACCTACCTACCTACCTACCTACCTATCTATTTAATATAATTATAGGTTATGTATGTCTAATTTTAACCAAGTTTGTTTTTTTACACTACAGTCAGCTATTGCCTATTTAACTTATTTCCTCAAACCAATTACTATTGCATTCGTATTTGTTCACCTACCATTTCCCCTTATAATTCTGTAACTTTTTGCAGGTTTTTTCTATCCTTGTATTCATTAGATTATTCAGCCTTCTAAGAAACTTTCTTAATTTAATCTACACCACTATGATTATGCCTTTATTTTCTTTCTGTTTAGAATATATGACCTGTATAAATTACTATTTAAAATTATAATATTTTAAATGTACTAATGCCAATCAAATGTGCTTATGTTGTTTAAAATATAGATTATAAGATTTTTAAAATCAAGGATCAACATTTCTGCTTCTTTCTATTCATTTTCTCTCTCCTCCCCTAGTGTCTAACCAACACCACAAACATATATTAAGGTCATTCAATAGTTGCTTATTGAATAAACAAAAGAATGAATATTTGAAGTTTTTTTCTAGAAAACTATAAGGAATTTTTTTTTAATCTAAAATCATTACACTAATATCTCCTTGGTATGCCAATGTTAAGAATATAAGTAACAGCAACAATTTTTTTTGTCTTGTTAGTGTTTTGTTTTCTAAGCAACATATTAATACACTCTGAGAGTTGAACCTATTGATGTCATCAAGAATTTTTCATCGGCAAAGAAATAAGTTAATGAAATGAACACCATCTTAGGAATCCAAATGCCAATTACACATTCCCATGTCAAACCATTGTTCTTAATATTTGAGTTCTTCACTTCTTTAGCTTCATCTCCCTTTTGCATAAAATCAAATACTTGAGTAGACAATTTTTAAGGTTCCTTCAGTTCTAACCTGTTATAATTTATTAATTACAGCTTGTCGCCTCAGCAGGCTCAGAGGTCCGACTTAAGCCTCTATTAGAGATATTTTACATTTTAACATTGAGCAGAGGTTAGACATAGAAGAAAAGTGGACAGGGGTGTTAATGAAAATCAAGTAGAGAAGGAATAAAAGAGAGTAAATGCAATTAAAACACCAAGAATAACCATACGATGGAAAAGTTCATTTTTGTTCAATTTCTTTCCTACGGTATTTTTCTAAGAGGTTATGGCAGTTAATAAAACATAAAGACCAAGCTTAATCCTAATAATTTTTCCCTTCTTCTTTCTTTCTCTGTCATATACTATACCAGCTCAATCTAACATTCTACCTTCTTTTCTTACCTTCATTAAAATGATGCCAAATATATTGACAGAAGAAAAACTTAAAGTGTTACTAACTAGCACTGTCAAAAACCTCATAACTACCTGAACATTTGAAGAAAGATTATTTTAGTTGTCAAGACAGACATAATTCATTTGTCCTATGTCTAAGTCCTATATTGGCATCCCGGCTTTTGCAATTGAAAGAGGTGCCATGAAATTATCTACAAACTTTTAGTTTCTTCCTCTTACAAATATATTTTTTTCAATAATAATGTGTGCTTAAGTAAAAGTTCTTTACCAAACATTTACATACTCATTGCATTTTTTGTTGATTTTTGTACATATACTTCCCCAAAATATGAAAAATGAATGGCTTGACACAAGTAACTATTTCTTTTATATCTTTATATCAACTAGGGTCCAGTTAGGAGACAAAAAAAATGCATCAGTAAATTAGACAGGAAACTTGCATCATAAAGAACTATTTATGTATAAAAAAGTATGTAACTACTAAAACAGGTCAAGGGGACTCTAATGAGGCTAGAATTAGAAAGTGCAAATAAATGCCTGTGCAAGCAGTAGGATGAGGGATATCAGAAAATTAAAGAAACTGAGGAACTAGGAGAGGTTCCTTCACCCCAGGCTGAGATTTCAGACTCTTTGGGGAAAGTATGGGTACAAGCAATCTGCCAGTGGCAGAGAAGCTTTCCAGAGGTTGTAGGCCTGTGCTGACCCACAGAAAATGCCTGCTATTGCCAAAGAATGTGGGCAATCGTGAGCTTGTCTGTAGAACAAATTGTCTGTTGCCTCAGGTTACAGCTAGACCTTCTCTAGAAACAATCACCTAATGGGTAGTCAGTTGTCTGTGGATCTGCAGATGACTGGGGTTCATCTGTAGAAGCAGCCAGCAAGATAGGCAGAGCATGGCTTGATGTTAAGGGCACAGCCGCTGGGAAAGAGAGTGAGGCTAGAACTAGTCTGTGAGGGCTGATATGGTAAGAGCCACCAGGCCTCAAATCCTGCACTGGGTAAAATATGTAAGAAACACGGAACCAACACAGAAATGTCTTCTTGCCACTATCACCTCACAATGTCAATCCAGTGCCAGTTATTGAAAAAATCCTAATAGCGTACCAGCTAGCATTCCAGAAACGTGTCCAGTATCCACAAAAGGGCAAAAAAGGCTAATTTTAGAGCTATGGGACTATAAATTGATGTCTGCTCCAGTCTCCTATCACTGAACATCTTTCCTTAAAGTTTCTAACTTGTTTTCTTTAGAGCTCTCCAGGGACAGAATCTGTATCAGTGTTTATTCTACCATTTAGTATTATATTCCACATTTGAAGTACCATGGAGGCATGCTGGCATCATTTTAATACCAAAGATGTGATCATATTGTCCATTTAGATGAAAAAAGGAATCTGTGTTTAATTGATTTGAACCAAATATTTTAATGAAATGCTTATTTTAGCAGGTTCAGATAACTCATTAACCAGTGAAATCTGTATACATCTGACTTTTTTTTTTTTTTTTGTCTTTTTTGTGACTGGTAAGGGAATCGCAACCCTTGGTGTGGTGTTGCCCGCACCGCGCTCAGCCAGTGAGCGCACCAGCCATTCCTATATAGGATCCGAACCCGCAGCGGGAGCATCGCTGCGCTCCCAGTGCCGCACTCTCCTGAGTGCACCACGGGGCCGGCCCTGACTTTTTTTTATTTCTTCCCAGTACATGTGTTCATAGTAGTGGAATAAATGTGTAATGAAAAATCACTTCCAAGTATGATTTTAGTCTTTATGGTTTTGTTCTAAAGAGGTTAAAGTTAAAGCTATTACTTATAACAGATTTCACATTTTGTTCATTGCAATATGCTCAGTTAAAAAAGATTTATTTGATTTCCAGAGACATTGGTTCATTTGTCTAAGGTTTCAAAACTAGAAAGTGACAATCATCTTATAACTGAAGTTTCATGATGTCAATTTCAATTCCCTTTCCACATTGTCTGCAATGGGAAGAGCTAATAATAAATACTCTGTTTATCATGCCTTGCACCATCATCACCTGAACACATTGTTAAGCTTCCTCGGTCGTCTTTTAACCATAAGAAAGTATGTTTTTTGTGGAGTTACTTTTAGAGTCAAATAATTCTGTTGTTTTGGAGCATGGACTCAGTGGCATAAGCAAAATATTACTGAGAGCTCCATGTGTTGTGCATATTACTTTACAGAGTATAGTTTATTTTAGTCTAAAGTTATATGAGAATTCTTAGAATTCTTTAAAAATTAACAGAAAGTGTTAAAAAAAAAAAAAAACTTTTAACATACAATAAAAAAAACTTGTTAAAGAGAACTTTTAATGTGCCAGTCCTATCTTCTAAAATTAAAAGCCACCTCATTTTTACTCTTTTTTTTTACTTTCCTTACTAAGTGTAAGTTATTTCATCTTATATTTATATTCTCTTGTAGATCCTAAGAGAGTAATTTCTCCCCTTCTTTAGTAGATGCAGAAATGACAGAAGAAAATTAAGACTGATAGCACAATACATCAGAAGCTCAAAAAATTACCTGAGATGTCTTTGCACGACCATGTGACAAATGTCACCAACCTTCCTTGCTTCCTTTGAAATATTTCTTTATTTGATATAAATGATCTAGTAGTGACTATCTAAGGACAGACTATGACCAGAGGTCAACTGTATTAATGTAGCAGACACTTTTTTCCTGGGATATATAATTTGATTCTTTTTTTAAGAATTGCTATATTCTTCGGTGTACTTTAATCTGTCAGATTTCAGGGTCAGACAACTTTCTTAAAGTGGATAGGAACAAATTATTCAAAGTAAGCCAGTGTACTGAACTTTGAGAGCTACTCTTTCATATCTTATAAAGTTTTAAAGTTATATTCAGGTAGAAAACTGAAGGCCAGTGCAGAGTATAGGAAACGCATTTCAGGTACTGAATTTCAGAGCAATTTTGCTTCCAGACAATATTTTCTACTTTCTATCAAAAATAGGCATATTTAAACATGATTCAAATAAATTAAGCAACTTCAGAGAAACATTATAACATCAGTTCCCATTCCTCACCATGGCAACACCTCTAGGCACTTTAAGGATTTCAGGATCATACAGCATCAATTATCACGGTCTTCTGTGTCGGGCCTCCCTGAGCCAGAGGCCGACAAAACCGAGCGGGAAGAGACCCCAGTCCAGCCGGGGGTCCCTTGTGGGGCTGAGCGGGATGATGAGTGTCGCTGGCACGGCCCTTCCCCCCCAGGACCTTCCTCCCTGGGCCGAGAAAGAACACCACGGAGCCAGGAGAGTGGTCAAAGCCGGAATTCCGTGTATTGCGAGGGGACAGGAGCTTATATAGAGAGGACAGGGTGGGGGAGCCGTCACCCAATCAGGGGCGGCCACGCCGCGGAGGGACGGGAGAAAGTAGGGCGGGAAAAAAGTGCAGAGTCATAGAACCCCGGAAAAGGGAGTAGTTAGGTACGTGCGCTTTGGCCCACATGAAATGGCGGCGGCGAGCTTGCGGCTCGCACGCAACATGGCTGCCGCCCTGCCCCCGCCAAGAAACAGACATTAGATATGGGAAAATCCCTTATGGCGAAAATGCACCGTAATATGGCCCAACATAGTTTATTTTGGTTTATTTATTATTTTATAGGAAAAGAAGGACTTCTAGCTACGTGCATTAAAGCGCTCATGAAACTGCGGCGGAGGCCTTACGCCAGCAAGATGGCCACCGCTTGATCTATTTTAGGGAACAGGAACCATACTTAGGCAGGCGCCTTATGATTTGATTGTGCCGCAACATGGCCCAACACTTCTGCTAATGTGTGGAGACACTGAAGCTGAGGAAACTAAAAATCTAGTTTGATTTCGTATACTTGAGATTAATGTGCCCAAGATTTAGAGGAAGAATGGACCTATAACTCTTATTTGGTGGTATTATTTCATCCATCAAATTCATATTTCTCCATTCACCGAATATGTTCTCCATTCTCCATTCATCCACAATATGCCAGGAATTGTGCCAATATTACAGACGTTTATGTAGAGTTGTAACCTTGCAATTATATAGCTACCTATGAAAGTAACTATAAGAAATGATAGTTACAGGTAAAATATCATTTCCCCCTTCTTAGCCAACCTGAGTATTTAAACTTCATAGCTGAAGTATAGACAATCATCTAGATGCGGGCTGCCATGGTCTGAATGTTTGTGTACCCCCCCCCCCAAAAAAAATGCATATGTTGAAATTTCAACCCCCAAGGGAATGGTATTAGAAAGCGGTCCCTTTTTGAACTCCACCCTCATGAAAGAGATTAATGCTTTTATAAAGAAAGCCTGAGGAGTTCAGTCTCTCCTTCCACCATGTGAGGACACAGCTAGACGATGCCGTCTATGAACCAGAAAGCGGGCCCTCAGCAGACTCTGAATCTGCCGGCACCTTGATCTTGTACTTCTCAGCTTCCAAAACTGTGAGAAATAAATTTCTATTCTTTATAAGCTACCCACTTCAGGGTATTTTGTTACAGCAGCCTGAACTAATGCACAGGCTCATCGCAGAAATCATTCTTAAGTATGTCAAAAGCGTCAGCATAATAGGTTTTTTGAGAGGTATTTTTTAATCACTCACAGTGTAACCCTAAACACTTCCACAGAAAGTTACAGAAAGAAAGCCACTAGGTTTGATTCATTTAATGCAGAATGCTTTTAATCAAGAACTGTGATTGTAAAGGAATGCTATCCATTATCTACTTTTTTCAAGTGGATGAAAAATTATACTGCTTTCACCCAATGTGTGCCAAACAAAAGGTGCAATAAAACAATGGCATTGAAATATCTGCACTCTCTGACAATAGTATTAGTCACATCTTACATCCTGACCTTTCTAGTGGCAGGGACACTCAGTAAGCTGTTACAAGAAGTTGGCATTTTCAGAAGTAATAAACCTCCTTAATGTCAGTCAGCTGCTTAGCAGAACTACCTTTTCTTGAGTGATGAGTTCCCAGTGATATAAAAATCCACCCAAGTGCTTTACTGATTTTGCCACTATCCGGAAGATACAGAGGCTTGTTTCAAAAAATTAATGATATCATTAGCAGCCCCTAGACAGTTAATTATCTACAAAAAGACAATGGAAAGAAGTGATGATTGACTTAGTTATACTTTTTAGAAATATGTGCCAATGTAACATGGCTATTTTGCAGAGCAAGTGCCTTCAGATTAATAAAACTCCATTCTCAGGGGGCTCAAAAAGGTTAGGGGCTAGCTTGTTTAAATAGGGCTCTTTCTAGCTCAATGTCAGCTCCTAATCATGTGTTTGATCAAAAAATATATGACTTTCAGCTTTTTTTTTTTATGTGACCGGTAAGGGGATCGCAACCCTTGGCTTGGTGTCACACGCACCGCGCTCAGCCAGTGAGCACACCAGCTGTTCCCATGTAGGATCCGAACCTGCGGCGGGAGAGCCGCTGCACTCGCAGAGCCGCACTCTCCCGAGTAAGGCACGGGGTGGCCCATGACTTTCAGCTTTTATTCTTATTCTGATTTACTTCAATGCTCAAACTCTTAAATTTAATAAAATGGATTGATGATAGACAATTGGGCTCTTTACTCCTCCCTTGGCTTGACTGAATAAAACATTTGTAATTTGGAAGTTAGGTTATTATGTCTCTGTATTATCTAACAGACTTCAATATCACTTTCCCTTCAACAGTAAAGTTTGCTATTTATTAATTGATGTCCTTTTTTTATCAGTGCTTTAGCACAGTACGGAATTAATGAAACCACAGTGTGGTATATCATTTCTCTCGCCATAATAAGTTGCGCTAGCACATATTCACTGCATGAGAGATCTTAAAGGGATTTTATAATTTAAATTCTTTATAATCACCCCTGGGAGCCTCAAGACTTAGGCATGTATGAACATGTATTTTTAGATCATTGTAGCTCAGAAGTAAAATATGAAAAAGAAATGCCACAGGAGTATCACATACAAAAAATAGTTGCCAATTCACAACATGATTTTTAATACATTATAAATTTACTACTGTGCATAGCACTCAAGCTTTGTTCGCTTTTTCCAACAGTTAAAAAAAATGCATATGTTTTTAGATGAGATTCTCCTGAGGATTATTTAAATGTAAAATGTGGGGTTTTTTTATTATTAGATCAATCCATAAATCTTCATAATAACTTTTCATGTTATTTTGATTAATGTTGAAGTTCATGAAAGTATAAAACATGAAGGAAGGGGCAGGCTTGGAAAGATGAGTTCCACTTCTCATACGTGGAGTTTGAGAAGTTTGTGCAAGGTTGAAATAAAAGTATGTAGACATCAGGTCAGACCTGGACTGGATACATAGCTATTAGAGCTCAAAAATATCGATTTGGGGAGATTAAATGAGAGGCCTTTGAGAGTAGAACATAGAGACCACAAATGAGGGCAAGAGAAAATGGAAAGATATGCAAGTAAGAACCAAAAAATCCACATAAATAAATCTCTGAGAATGGATCTGATGGAATAAATGTCACTTTTGACATGAAGAAGGAAAGTTTGCAGGAAGGAGAGAAGCAATTAAAGTCATGTAAACAGTTGGTTAGTTACGCAGGTAAATATCAACAGAACTTTGAGAGGTAATGTAATATATTATTCTATTAACAGCATTGATTATATAATTAGGCAAAAGAAACTTTTATTCACCTAACATCTAATAATAGAATAAAAAATGTGTTCAAATGGATTAACTTGTTCTGACATTGGAATGCTTATTTTGAATCTCACGCTAAAAATTTATGTTAAGTTTAAAAGATGATTTTTATTTAGTTAACTTATAAAAGAAATCAAGAATGACTGGTTTTTAAAAAGAGAAAAAACTGGGGGCATTTTTGCTGTTGTTGTTATACCTGAAATATGTTGTAAACAAAATTTTCGTAAATTTGGTATTTTAATGGCTTTCTACCCTGATGAGATTTCTTTACTTTAAATTCCACTTTGCTATCTCTTCTATAAAATGAACATAAAATAAAATAGAGAACAAGGTTTATGAGAGATCACAATATATTCCCATGAGACCTCAAATTGTAACTAGGCTACTGAACCAACTAAAACAAGTACTAAGAAAACAGACAAAAATAAAAGGTGCTCTACAAGTAGATAAAGAAAGAGCCTCTGAGATGTCTATATCAAGAGTTAAATATTGAGCAATAATTTTAAATGAGATTGGGCTTTCTTTTGATTCTGAAATATTATTTGAAGATTGTTCTTCTTTTTCCAGATAAAGCCATGTTTGATTTCTACCTATGAGGAGAATTTCTTTTTACCTATAATATTTCTACCTCAAATTATTTTTAATATTTTTTGAAGTATAATCTTACCAATCATATTACTGATTCTCTCCTGGCATGTAAAACTTAGACTTGCCTTGCAAACTAAGGAAACCTTTTCAGAAATCACTTATGGACAATTGCTTTTCCAGGACAATGAATATTTTGTTTACAAACAACATGTGGGGGCCGGCCCGGTGGCGCACTGGATAGTGCACCGCTTGGGAAGCGCGGCGGCGCTCCTGCCCGAGGGTTCGGATCCCACATACAGACCGGTTCCCGCTCACTGGCTGAGCGAGGCACGGGGGCAACGCCGAGGGTTGCAATCCCGTTGCCGGTCCCCGGTCCGGTACGGGGGCAACACTGAGGGTTGCGATCCGTTGCCAGACACGGAAAAAGACAAAAAAAAAAAAGACAAAAAAAAAAAAAAAAAAAAAAAAAAAAAATGGGAAGCCAAG
>NW_007731453.1:0-22500 GCF_000696425.1 Galeopterus variegatus | reverse complement strand
TGCCAAAAACGGAAAAAAAAAAAAAAAAAAAAAAAAAAAAAAAAAAAAAAAAAAAAAAAAACATGTGAAGCCAAGCTTAAACTGAGGAAAAGAGATTAAAATCTGGGCTCTTTTAATAATTTTAAATGGGAGAATTAATGTCTAATAAGCTATTAACAATATTTTTAACTCATTATTGTTAAAAGTCCAGGAAAGCTTCACTAGACAGTCTTTCTCCACCATGATAAGGTTCCTGCTCAATCCTCTCATAAAACAAGTACAATTTTACAAGAGTTTTAATGGGAAATTATTAGGCATCTATCTTACAGTTCTAATTTGGCTTTTTCTGACTTCTTTTTGTTTCCTAATCTTAAAAAATACTTGAAGGGCACCCATTTATCTTCAGTTAATAATGTAAAAAAGACTGCATTGATATGGCTAAGTTCCCAGGACCCTCAATTCTTTAGGAGTGGACTAAATGGCTGGTATCATCACTTGCAAAAG
Source organism: Galeopterus variegatus (assembly GCF_000696425.1). Lineage (NCBI taxonomy): Eukaryota > Metazoa > Chordata > Mammalia > Dermoptera > Cynocephalidae > Galeopterus > Galeopterus variegatus. The sequence continues at coordinate 22,017 of NW_007731453.1, read as the reverse complement.
CATCTTGAACTTGATGGAGCTTATGTTGTAAAAGTTTGTATTTTGTATTTTTATCTTTTAATTCCATTTTTAAAACAATTTTTTGAAGTTGCCTCTTACATTCCAAAAGGAATCAGATTAGTTATCCAAAATACAAAGCATCCTTCATAGGGATAACTGCACTTATATCAATATGTGAAGAAAAAAAAATATGTTTTGGGCCCTTGGATTATACTTGGTCTTTCCAAATTGAACATTGAGGTCTATCAGAATATGTCTGTCATAGCAATGCCATTATTTTGTCCATACCCTCTGAACCTAGCCTCTCCCAGGCTTAACAACTAAAAGTGATCCAAATTTCCATGGTTAGGGAAAAGCTTAAACTGCTAATGAAAGAGTCCAAATCCAGTGGTTCAAACAGAATGGAGTTTATTTGGTGATCAGCGAATGTACAAAGTAGGTGTCGCATGTCGGCAGCATGCTCTATTTCACCAAAGCACTCTTGGACCCAAGCTGAAATCAGCTCTGTCATTTTTAACACATGGTTTCCAAGATCTCTGGTCTCCATTACAACAACATCTGTCTTTTTTATTCATTCATCCCTTGATGGCACTTAGATTGTTTTCACATCTTAGATATTGTATATAATACTGCAGTAAACACAAGAGTGCAGATATCTCTAATAATTAGGGAAAGGCAAATTAAAACCACAATGAAATATCATGTAACATCTGTTTGTTAGAACGGCTATTATCAAAACAATGAAAGATAATAAGTGTTGGTGTGGATATAGAGAAAAGGGAAACTCTGTACCCTGTTGATGGGAATATAAATTAGTACAGCCATGTTTGGAAGCAGTATGAAGATTCCTTAAAATATTAAAAACAGAACTACCATATGATTTCTTAATTTCACTTCTGGGTGTATATCCAAAGGAATTGAAATCAGTATGTCAAAGAGATAACTGCACACCCATGTTTATTTCAGCATTATTTTCAATAGTCAAGATATGGAATACTATTCAGCCTTAAAAGAGAAGAAAATTTGCAACAACATAGATGAATCTAGAGGACATTATGCTAAGTGAAATAAGTAAGGCACAGAAAGAAAAATATCACATAATCTCAGTTATATGTGGAATCTAAAAAAGTGGAATTCATAGTAGAGAGTAGAATGGTGGTTACCAGTGACCAGTGGGAGGTGGAGGAAAGTGGATGGGGAAAGAAGAGATATTAGTCAAAGGGCACAGTTTCAGTTAGGAGAAATAAGTTCTTGTGATCTATTGCACAGCATGGTGACCATAGTCAACAATAATGCATTGTATCATATATTTTAAAATTGCTAAGAGTGCGTTTTAGGGCCGGCCCAGTGGCGCACTGGATAGTGCGCCGCTTGGGAAGTGCGGTGGCGCTCCCGTCCGAGGGTTCGGATCCCACATACAGACCGGTTCCCGCTCACTGGCTGAGTGAGGCGCGGGAGCAACACTGAGGCTCGCGATCCCGTTGCCGGTCCCCGGTCCGGTACGGGGGCAACACTGAGGGTTGCGATCCGTTGCCGGACACGGAAAAAGACAAAAGAAAAAAAAAAAAAAAAAAAGAGTGCATTTTAAATGTTCTCACCACAACGAAATAAGTATATGATGTAATAGATATGTTAACGATTCCACAATGTATGCATGTATCATAGCATCACATTGTATCCCATAAATATATTCAATTATAATTTGTCAACTAAAAATAAAATAAAATTTTAAAGAAAGAAATGAAAAAACAACAAAAAAGATAACTTCTAATAAAAGCTATACAGTTTTCTCTACCACACATGGTATGTAAACTTATTCATAAGACAAGGCTTATGGCTAGCTATTTTTATAATTAAGTAGGATTGGCAAAACAAAAATAAACAAAAAGCAATGTGTGTTATTTTCTTTTCCTTTTATAATTTACACAACACTTCCAAATTCTTCATGTTAGGTTAGATGGATATGATTCATAAATAAAATATATCTCTGAAAAAGAAGACTCATTTGTCTTAAGAGGCAGGAAGCATATTTAATGTAGTAATATTAAATGTACATCCTACATAATCATTTTATAGACACCTAAAAATAATTCTGATATTAGTCTTTCATGATATTGCTTTAAAATTTTATAGCAATTGCTTGAGTTTTAACAGAATGCTTTTGTTAGTTCTTTTCTCTCACTCTGAACAGCCCACCTAACAGGAATGGGAAGGGAGATCTGATTATCTCTTCTTTTAATTATGTAAAAATTCATTTGCTAGCTTATATAAAAGAACATGACATAATTTATGAGACTGATGGAAGATAAAAATATACATAAAGAATAAATGCTAAAGCTTAAAGAATATCATATTTATTAAGTAGAAGAATACTGTTATATATTGAAATAGTTTCTTTGATAGCAGAAGAGAAAAATATGAGTCATAAAAAATATGAAATAGAAGATTCATACTGCAATGTACATGTCAGTAGTAAGCTATTATTACCTTGATATTTAAGGACACCGTGTTACCTAAATATTTAAAGAAGCCATGTGTCAGTTCTGTTATTGAATGCTATTGATTCCGTTACTACCAATTCAATTAGTAAAATTAAAATCAGGTACTAAAAGATAGAGAAGCTAAAGATTCCACATCAGGTAATGATTTGTATTATATATACATATATACATGATTATGTTATATTATCTTGTATTATATGATGGATTCCAATTATTATTTGAAATTCATGTACTATATGTGTCAAACATTTTACTAAGTACTGGATATTTACAAAGATGAATAGGAAAGTTTCTTCCATCAAGATGTCTACTTTTTTTAAGGGAGATAAATAACATAAAATGTGTAAATAAATATGTATTAAAAATTCATATGATACATACAAAATTCAATCTTTGGGTTAATATAAACATTTAAGTCAAGGAAAAGTTCACCAAAATAAATTAAAGGGCCTTGAGTTCACACAATTTAGTATTAGTTTATACATACATCAAGATTAACATAGACCTACATTTAGCCAAATAACATGCCATCATAACCAAGATGTATTTTCAATATTGATTACAAGTCTCTTCTGTCTGAATATTAGAGAAATTCTTAGCCAAAGGTTACTGGGGACTATTTATGCTCATGTTGGTGTGGTGTTATTGTTTCCACTGTCTGCTCATGTATTGCAAGTGCTGGACTGCCAATATTGATCTCTAGATACCCACTGGCATGCAAAAAACGTGAATTATGGCAGATATAATTCTCAATTTATGTCTATAGTTGCTTAAGTTAAAACTAGTACCTAACCAACTTGTTCAAAAATAAAAAGGAACAAGCAACATCCATTTCCAGAATGTTCTCTGTACATGATCTATCCATTTAAGCATTACACTAACCCTCTAATAATTATGTTTCATATTTTAATCTTCACATCAATTTTAACAACATCTAGCAAATTAATAATAAATATCCTTTCTTTGGGAACAAATATCCTTTAATGTGCTATATTAAACTTTGGTACATTCACTTCCAAATATCTTGACACTATAATAGCCTTTTACTTTTTAAATTAATTAATTTATTTATTTTACCCTCACTTAATCTCTCCCCAACCCCTTTTCCCTCCCCCACTCCCACCACTAGTAACCATAGATTTGTTATCTCCTTCCAAAAGTTTAACATATGATTGTGGTCTTTTCTTTTTTCTTTCTCTTTCTTTTCATTTCTTTTCTTTTTTTTCCCCCACCCACTTATAAGTGAGGACATGTAGTATTTCTCTTCTGTGTCTAGCTTATTGCACTTACCATAATTTTCTCCAGGCTCATCCATGTTGTTGCAAATGGCAACTTCATTCTTTTTTATGGCTGAGTAGAAATACCACATTTGTAGATATACCACATTTTCCTTATCCTGTCATCTGTCAATGAGCATTTAGATTGGTTCCATATTTTGGTTATTGTAAATAGAGCTGCAATGAACATGGCAGTGCAGGTATACGTTTGACATGATGACCTCCGTTCCTTTGGGTATATACCCAGAAATGGGATTGCTGAATCATATGGTAGTTCTATCTGTATTTGTTTGAGAAACCTCCATACTGATTTCCATAATGGCTATACTATTTTACAGTGCCACCAACAGTGTAGAAGAGTTCCCCTTTCTCCACATACTCAACAGCATTTGTTATTCTTGGTCTTTTTAATGTTAGACTGAGGTGAGATGATATCTCAATGTGGTTTTGATTTGTATTTCCCTGATGATTAGTGATGGAGTTCCCCTTTCTCCACATACTCAACAGCCTTTGTTATTCTTGGTCTTTTTAATGTTAGACTGAGGTGAGATGATATCTCAATGTGGTTTTGATTTGTATTTCCCTGATGATTAGTGATGTTGAGCATTTTTTTATGTACCTGTTGGCCATTTGTATGTCTTCCTTTAAAAATGTCTATTCAAATCCTTTGACCATTTTTTAATTGGATTTTTTTTTTTAACTGTGAAGTTGTTTCAGTTCTTATATAATCTGGATATTAATCCCTTGTCAGATGTATAGTTTGCAAATATCTTCTCCCATTCTGTGGGTTGTCTTTCCACTCTGTTGACTGTGTCCTTTGCTCTGCAGAAGCTTTTTGGTTTTATATAATCCCATTTGTTTAATTTTTCTTTTGTTGCTTGTATTTTTGGGGTCTTACTCATAAAGTCTTTGCCAGTCCTCTTTCTGCATTGTTTCCCCTATGTTTTCCTTTAGTAATCTTATGGTTTGGATTCTTAAATACTTAAGTCTTTATTCCATTTTGAGATGATTTTTGAATATGGTGCAGTTCTAGTTTCATTCTTATGCATACGGATGTCCAATCTTCCCAGTACCATTTATTGAAGAGGCAGTCTTTTCTCCAATGTATGCTCAAAGGTCAGTTGGATGTAAAATGTGGATTGATTTCTGGGTTCTCTACTCTGTTCCTTTGGTCTGAGTGTCTGTTCCATTGGTCCATGCTTATGGATTGAAAGAATTACCGTCATGAAAATGTCCGTACTACCTAAAAGTATCTGTCGGTTCAATGCATCCCCATTAACATACTAATGGCATTCTTCACAGAAATAGAAAAAAAAACAATCCTAACATTCGTAAGGAGCAATAAAAGACCCTAAATAGCCAAAGCAATCCTGAGCAAAAGGAAAAATGAAACTGGAGGCTTCAGATTATACTACAAAGCTATTGTAACCAAAACAGCATGGTACCAGCATAAAAACAGATGCTTGGACCACTATTATCATATTGGGGTCTATCTCTTTCTTTAGGTCTAATAGTGTTTTCTTTATATATCTGGATGCTCCAGTGTTGAGTGCTTACATATTTATAACTGTTATATTTTCTTATTGGATAGATTCCTTTATCAATATATAGTGGCTTTCTTTGTCTCTGTTTTTTTGGTTTAAAGTCTATTTTATCTGACAGAAGAATAGCTACTCCTGCTCATTTTTGGTTTCCATTTGTGTGGTGTATCTTTTTCCATCCCTTTACTTTTAGTCTGTGTGTATCTTTATAGGTGAGGTGAGTCTCTTGAAGACTTGTGACCTGCTCAGGCAGTGGGACAGGCCACCAGTGGCTTTCCATGCATTCGCCAGTTGTGCAGGAAGTTGCCTTGCTTCCTGCTCTGGTGGTGGGACAGGCTTCCCTGGGCTTTTGGCTGGGCCCCAATCATGTGGGATGCTGCTTTGCTGGCTGCTCACAGGGTGGTACCTGTAATAGCCTTTTAAATACATACCTCAACATAGCAATCTTCCTAGTGAAAACAAATGCTATTTTTTAAAAGTGATTATACCTAGTACTCATAAACATGTTGACCCAAATTTATTTTTCCCACAGAACAATGAAAATGAATTATATTTTTGAGATAACTGTTTATTAAACTGTATATTTAGAAAACTATTTCTGCACAAATTTGAACATACATTTTAGTAATGCACTAATTATATTAGTTGCCTGATGCTGTGTTTCAACTGCTCCTTAAAATGTTTCTGCTACATTTCAAAGTTTGATCACACACTGAGTTAAAAGCTCTATCATAAGCATCTTTACTTCTAGCTTCAGCAGTTCAGTAAAATAATTTATCTTTCTTGTCAATATAGTTATTAAACAAGGTCAGACTAACTGCTGATCTAGCCCCAGGAAACACTCAGATATTCTACATTCAAAACTGAATGATTTATAAGTATCTTCATTGAAATTTTAATTGATAAGAAAACAAAATCCAGCCTCAGGTATCAGTTTTAACATTATTTAATATATTTCTATATGACATTTTCAGTAGGTTTTTGATTTTCAATGGGGATATACACAAAGTGATATAAAATGTTACTGTATTAAATATCAAATAACAAATGATGCAAGATAGATTTTTGGTAATTATTGCTTGTAGTCTGCCTTTCTTAAAATGTTTTATACTTCCTAAAAAAACTATTGAAATCAAAACTATGCGCTAACATTTTATATTGCATGTATTAATTCTTTACATTTATTTATGTGTCAAAGTTAATAAAATGAAACTCTAGAGAAATAATAAGATTGCTTTCATTAAAAGTAGAGGCTTCCAGCCATTTCCACGGAAGCATAATTTGTTCAACTGCAAATAAGAAGCATACAATTGACAGCATATGAGTCCTATAGTCTTTGTGTGTCAGAATATGTCCTATTCCCTATGACAAAAGGGAAAAATACAACTTTACTTAGACAGATGCTCCATATCTATTCCTATAGCCCAAGCCATTTGAGAAAAAACATTCCTGAATTTCCCACTCTTGGTTCTGCCTTTCCATTTCTGGATCCTACTTTGCCTAAGGTATCTATCGTATAAAAATTATAAATACCCTGAGCACACAGCCATTCACTAGTGCCTTTTTTTTTTTTTTTTTCCTAAGTTTTTTCAGGACCTGGAGCTATTAAAAAAGTAACTATTTGGCAACTAAAGTTTAACCATTTAAGTGCAACTTCTTAAATTTAAACAGCTTTTAGGGAAATGTTTTATATCATTATCCTTCTCTGATTTCTTAAGTAGATTTTGTGGAACTTTCTTGATTTCTCTACTTTTATGCTAGAATATTGCTGCAAATGCAATAAAGCTCTTATGAGATATGTGGTTAACAGGGACATACTATGAATCTCAAACTTTTTAGAAATTCCTAATAACAACTTGTTAATCTGTGTTACTTCTGATTTGCAAAGCTAAATGTGATTTCCTGGTCAACAGAACATAGAAGAGCTTCCGCCAGATCCATTATTAAATCCAATGTCATCTCTATTTCTTACCCTCTGGATAAACTGTGTTCACTATTTCTTTACTTTTTAAACTTGAGAACAGCATTAACTACTTTGTGTGTTTTCTATCAAGAATTTAATGAAGTACAAACACCACTTCTACTTACTTTAGCTAGAATTTCTCCAAGTTCATAGAGAATTTTGTTTGTTTGTTACAAGCACAAAAACATCTGAGCCTAAATTTAACTGAAGAACAGCACACCACTGAATGCTTAGAGTTGATGTTATCAAAGAACCAACCTGATATCTCAGTATAATAATAATTGCATTGTTTCTATTTTTCATTTCAATTTTTTATTTGTAGTTTATCCCAGAACTCAATATCAACTCAGTTACTGTGCAATATAAGAAGCCAAGGTAGCAGTCTTACATTTCACTACATAATGACTGACAAAGAGCTATGCTGAAGTAGTGGGTAATTAAGAGCATGTTTTTTCAAGAGGAAAAAAAGTATCACAAAAAAGTAAGTAGACTAAAATCATAGTGTTTGTATTCAGGCTAAGGACTTATACTGATCTCAGAAATTTCCTTTACACTATCTAGAAGGCTGGGTTTCAACTGGCAACTGTATATAGTTCTATAGGATTGGAGAACAATTTATTCTGAACAGTGTACCTAAGACATGGGAGATAGTCTAATGGCTGCTTTCCTATTGTTTTATTGAGCTCTTACTTAAAGGAAATCATAAACTCCTTTGCTTTCTCAATAGATTAATGTGTGGAAGACAGATGCCAAGTTAGACTGTGATAATAAACTGAAGCTAAAATTGTCCACAAATCTCAGAATCTGGACCAAACAAATGATCTTGTATTTTACTAGAAAAAAGGAAACAAAAGGAAAAACCACCTTTTCAAACCTTTCAAAGAGGAAAATGATACCTAATGGGAATAAAAAAGATGTTTTATTGTGTTTATTCTTCATTTTTATAAAAGTCTATGGAAATATTCTTCACTTTTATAACCCCAAAAAGAAGAAAAATTCTGTCATGAGCACACTAGTCTGATCATTCACAACTTAGGAAGTTACATATCAAATTCAAATATCCCAAATCCCTTGATCATAATATAATTATAAAACAACTGGACACAAGTTTACACCTAAGCAAAAGATTTTGGTGAAGCTCAAATTCTGTAGTATACAACACATGTTGTATATTATTTCTTTATATATCACTGTATCATTAAATTACCTAAACAGTCACGCAGTCCAATAGGCAAATGTCCACTTGAACATACTCATCTGAACAAGATACTATCTTATCTTCCACTGGATGTTCTTTTAGCATGGGACATGGGGCAATAATCTCTAAGATTGTTAGTTATTAAATCATCTTTGTTATCACCTAACCCAAAAGACCAAGGTGTTAACCTATCTTCTATTCTTCTTTCATGGCTATTTTCTTGGCAGTGTATCTACCCCCGCACTCACTTTACCCAATCCAACCTGCACAGGATTCCACAATTCAACTATTCTACTCAAGGCTCTCTCTTACAGCTGCTGCCAGCATTGGCCACACTATTCTGACTTCTATCTTTCTTTTTTGTCTCTACTCTCTCAGTTTCTATCAGATTCCCCCCCCCCCGAATTTCTAATCTTTCATAGAAATGTTTGATTTTTATAACCATTTTCAAACAATTATGGTGGTTGTTTACCTGTGATTGTTGAACTGACCAATATTTTTAAGGGTTATATTGAGATAATCATTGGTCCTTCTCAGCTATTTTTAAGTTACTATATATTAATTTTCAGAGTTTTTTTTCAAATATGATTTCAGAAATGCATAGAAGACATCATACATGTATCTTATTTTATGACCTGTGTAATATTATATATACATATGTGTGTGTGTATATATATATTTATGTATGTGTTTATGTATATATATATTACACCGTATGGGAGTACTAATAGGGTTTTTATTGCATTTTCAAAACAACCATATATTCTAATTTAATTTTTGTTTAAGGTAAATGAGACTGTTATGGAATATTACTTTCTTTATTTAAAACTCCATTATTTAAAAAAAGGTGTGCTAGAAAACACTTTTTAAATACTTTTATTATTATAGAATATTATTTTCTTCAAATGATTTATATGAAAGTGCAAAATCTAAAGCTCTAAATTTATGAATTGATTATAAATGCTGAAAATGCATATGGAAACATGGAGAACTTACTTTTATTCATATGTAAATGCTTTAATTAAATTTGTAACAAATGTAAAATTTTAGATACTTCCAACCCCTACTCCAAGAGCTGCAAGGCCCCAAACACCCATTTTTTTCTAGCTAAACCCAAAACCACAGGGAAGGTCAGGTGGTTGTATACCAGTTTGCAGTGTGGTAAAAGGGAAATTCCACATGTCCTAAGGACCTTGAGCCATGTTTGCTCATCAGAAGAAACCCATATCTCCAAGGAAAAAGCCTACATTAATATCCATGCTGCACCAAGTCATTGGCTGAAAGCAGCTCTTGGGAAATGTGGTTTCATTATAAATCCAGCAATAGATTTTAGAACACAACAGCTGAGGCCCATGGTCAATTAAGCTCCCTATTCTTGAAGATCTGGCAGCTGTATTTTCATCACTGCCAGAAAAGTTCGTTCAAGTGCACCACCGATGATCACTGCATTGCTACTGATGCCAGTGATTGTAAGATGCCATCAATTGTAAGACCCATCCTGTCATTAGAACAATTATAATGTGAACATGTACATTTTGGAATCAATGTCATAAGGTAGTTGAGGAAGAAGCTACTTATGTATTTTTGGCTGCAATGTAGCTAAACAAAAGGCAATTTCAGCAATTTTTTAAGAACAAGGAAAAGAAAGAAAAGAAAACAAAATGAAATTAACTACAACAACCACTGCCATACAGAAAAAATTCAAAACATTTTAATAATTCTCCAGAATCTCATATATTTATCTAGGCCTTATAACTCAGTACTTATCTGTTTTTGAGACAGCTGTTTCTATGGGTCTAATTGAGCTTTTTGTTAAAATCCATATCTCCTTCCTAGTGAAGTGTTTGCTCAAATCTTTTGCTCTTTTTTTGAGTTAGGTTTGTTTTTTACTATGGAGTTTAAAAGTTATACAAGTCCTTTAATCAGATATATTTTTGACAAATATTTTTCCAAGCCTGTGGTTTGACATTTTATTTATTTATTTTCTTAAACAATGTTGGGCTGCAATCAACATGGGAGTACAGGTGGTCCCTTTGACATGATGATTTCCATTCTTTTGAGTACATACCCAGCAGTGGGATTGCTGGGTCGTATGGCAGTTCTACCTGCAGTTTTTTGAGGAAAATTTATACCATTTTCCATAATGGCTGCACCATTTTACAGTCCTACCAACAGGCTTGTCTTGAATAATGTAACTTTACAGCAAGATTTGAAATCTGATCATGTAAATCTTCCAATTTATTTCTTTTTTTAAAAAGTCACTTTGACTATACTACATCATTTTAATTTCTATATAAATTTTAGAATCACCTTTCACAGTTATACAAAGTGTCTTGTGTGAATTGGAACATGTTTTCATGAATATTTTTGGTCAGTTTGGTGAGAATGTACATCTTGAGTTTGCCCCAATCGAGAAACATGGCATATCTCTCCATTTATTTAGTTTTTGTTTTTTTTAATTTCTCCCAGCAATGTATTCTATTTTTCAGTGTACATATCTTGCACATATTTAGTTAAATTTAACTCTACTTTTGATTGATAAGTTTACATTGTTAATATGTATAAATACAATATTCAAATTTTAATTGTGGGTCCTCCTAAACTCACTTGGTTCTAGTAGCTTCTTTTAAAATTTCTTTAAATATTCTCTGTATGCTAGTATGTATTCTGCAAGTAATGATACACTACTTTTTCCCTTTTAATTTTGTGACTATTAATTTTTTTCTTGCTTTATTATACAGTCTGTGACCTCTAATACATTACTGAATAGCATTAAAGAGAGTAAACATCCTAGCTTGTTTTCTATCTTTATTTTCTTAATTAGGAGAGTAATTAGGGAAAAGTATTTAGTCTCTTATTACTGAAATACAATGTTAGTGTTACAATTTTTTTTTTTTTGTAGATACTTGCTATGGTTTAAATATGGTCCAGAATAAAGAAACATTCAATATTTTTGTATATGCAAAATGGGTTTAAAATTAATGAATAACACTGATGAGAGCTAAAATTCATCTGAATATAAGTAACTATTTCCTAAAATTAAATGTGCCATATAGTGGATTAATGGATTACATAAGTCTTAATTCCCTACCACCAAATATATTTAAATAGAGACTAAAAGTTTCATCTCAGTGTTGGATGGGAGAGCATACAGTATACAATGGAGAATTAGATAAGATGACTATAACCTCTCATTGTCTTCTTCAGTGCCTATTATTCTATTGGATTCCATATTGCACCAACATTCTCAAAAAAGTGGGAGATAAAATGTGAACAAAATTATGTAAGAAGCTACGGTATGAAAGGATATATCTATGAAGTCATCTCTTTCTACTGATTAGTAACAAGTATTATCAAAGAAAGCTTTTTCTTTAAGTTTATACAAAATCCAAGGTCAGTGAAGATATGTCTTATTTTGCAATGTAAAGTTAGCCCCTATTACAGTTTCTGGGTAATTGGCTCTCAGGAAATGATTCATAAGTAGATAGGAATCCTGCAGTTCTTCCTAAATTCACCAGAAAGGCTGAGAAGCAAGAAAGGCAACATTGTCTATATGGTAAACTTCCTGAATTGACTCAATGGAAAAAGGACATTGCAAACTCAATTGACTATTATGATATCCTTATACGCTATAACTTTCCATAGAACAATAAACTAAGCACTTTCATAATCTTAGAAAATGATTTATTATTGTGATTTATACCACTAATTGAATATTCATGATAATTTTAATTGATTCCTTTTAAAGAAAACATGCTCAATTATTTTATATAAGAACATGTTCAGAAAGGTATGTATTAAATAACTTTAATCATTTAAGTGACTTCCAATTGAAAATAAACAATATATCATACATTCTCATATTAAACAACAGTAGTAACTTCTACTATTAAAAAATAGTATGATTTTTAAGTCTGCAGTGGGGACACTATTTTATGATAAATAATACACCTAATCATCTGCTTTTCTAAGTCAGGTGCTATAGCAATCTTTATGTTATTGGATTAGTTATATTTTTTTATATTAAACACTCTGTTATTTTACTAATGTATTGTAAGATTTGGGATGAATCCCAATCTCACATAGAACGGGAAGACTTGCCTCGAAGAAACCACAAGATCACGAGCAATGCAATCAGCAAGCGGTTTATTATTTCCAACGTGTTGGGTTCTCACCGCCAAGCTGGGGTGAGACCCCATTAGGCTTTTTAGCTGTCTTTTTATACATTTTTCTGGGGCAACTTTTCTGGCAGCCAGGAGACAAAGCAATAGGCAGTTGTTTATTGGCTAACTTAAGTGACCTTAAAGCTCATTGGTTGGCACCCATCCGTTTCTAGGTGATTTCCCTTCTGACTTTTTGCTGGTGAACACCTGGCCATCTGCTGGTTTGACTTAGCTATGAAGAGACATAAAATCAGCTAAGTACTTCTGTACCTCACAGTTCTGTGGTTACAAGCCTGTGTCTGTGTTAGCAAGAAAACCACAGGCTGTCAGCTCTGAGCTCTTCCTGTATAGGGGAGAAGTAGGCCAACTCTCAGAGACCCCTCCTCAAGCAACCACATTTCTTTCCCCACTTACCCAGGTGTGATAAGACCCTTACCCACCCTAGGAAACATGTTTTATGCTTCACCGCAACCTACATTTCTCAGCTCTTGCAAGCTAGCAGAATATCCTGTGTGTCTAGCTGGCCCGGGGGGGGGGGGAAGGGCAAGGTGTGTCTTGCTGTATCATCTTCTAAGATGGCTTCACTGTTGCTCAGTTAGAGCAAGCCCGTTTACAAAAGCAGATAGCGTAGGTTAGAAGTTTTCAGTATTATGACCCTTCTAAGTTGGGAGGAAAATAGAATAGTTTAATCAGGCCCCCTCACCTCAGGTCTGGTTTAGGGTGGTGTAGCACATTCTTTGTAAACAAGTTGTGTGTGAGTGGAATTAGTGTGCATGCCTGCCAATGTATCTTTTTAGGTTGTTGCTGTTCATGTGTATTCTTGAGTTTGTGAAGCAGCTGCTGGCCAGCAGAGAGCTCACATCTAAAAATAGAGCATGTTTACTTTGCTGGCAGCTGCTCCGTTTTTTCTTTGGATTTTACCAGTAGCAGTTGAGTTTCTGAGTTTCTTTTTGGACTGCTTAGCTCTTAGACATGTGTGTGCTAAATAAAGACTACTGTTCTTCAACCAAGGCTCCAAGGACCTTTTTGCCAGTTACCCAGCTCGTAGATCTGCATGTGAAGGGTTTGTGACCCAGTCTGGACAACGGGCTTGAGGGGTCTGTGAGCTCCAGACCCAGCCCTAGCTCTACATAAGCCCATCAGTGTAAAATGACAAACCTATGACTACAGGATAGACAACCTAATGGATGCCTTCATTCCTGATGGCAATCATGTGGAGAAAAATCTTTTGTGTTTTAAAACAAAGCTTTAGGGGTGATGTTATAGGCACTAGTTGAATTGGAAAATGATGATCTCTGTTGGCTTTGACCATAAAAATTTTGAAACACGTTGGAGTCAGCTTCTGAACTGTGGATCTAAAGATGAAACATACATATTAAAGAAGGCTGAAATAAGGCAAGATACTTGTGAAGTTGAACTTAACCATTACACTTGAATACAATATAACAAGGGTGTAAATGGACTTAAGATAAACCTGGCAACTCTGATCAAATCCAACTATTATGTTACTCAAAATTATACTCTGTTAACTGCTTGGTTTCTTTTATATCTATATGTAACTGTATGTAGTAACTGTATGTAATTATAATTTTCCTTCTTTAATATTTAATAAAATATTCTGAAAAAGTATCAGGTTTTTGAAGCCAACAATAGCTAACTTTTATTGAGATGACTTATGATACACACTATGCTAAGAAATATTGTATACATCATTTAATTTTATTCTATACCTAATTTATAAAAGGGTGTTGCCCTTTTTTACAGATGAGGAAACAAACGCAAAAATGTAAAAAAAAAAAAAAATACCCAGTTCACACCCACACCAGGCCAAAATCCTGTGTGTGATCTTTCAGGCCCTACCACAGACCATTAGACCATTACAAAGGCTTTCCCTGGTGGTCTTCATGAGGACACTGCCGTCTACACCAGCTTAGTGCACAGACAGTGCCCTGCAGTCTCTGAGGAAGTTGCTGTCAAGGACTCTGCTACCTTGGGCAAGCCATACTCCTATGCATACCTGCATTCCTGAACCCTGTGCCCCTTTTCAGAGGCTACCTTCTTTTGGGGAAGAGGACTTGACAGAAGGGCTTTTCAGGCAACTCTGCCCAGATCTCCTTGTTGGGGGCCCTGACTTAGATACTTTTCCCCATTCTGAATAAGTACTTTTCCATTCCTATCCTTTCTCCCTCTCCCTCCCCCTGGATCCTGAGTCCATAAAATGGCAGGAGCCTTCTTCAGGGATCTTCAGCTGTGAGACAATGTGAGACAACTTCCTCATCTGCACTGATCCATTCCTTGCTGTTAAATACATTCTAACAGAGGAACACACAGGACCTCACCTTCCTCAACTGTTGTCTCAGTAATTACTCTGGCTTCTTGACCACCCATGCTACCAACAACACCTACTTAGCAATGCTAACTTAGGTTTTTTTGGGTTTTTTTGTGTGACCAGTAAGGGGGATCGTAACCCTTGGCTTGGTGTCATCCGCACCACGCTCAGCCAGTGAGCGCACCGGCCATCCCTATATAGGATCTAAACACGCGGCCTCTGGCACTCCCAGCTCCGCACTCAGCCGAGTGAGCCACGGGGTCAGCCCCTAACTTAGGTCTTTTGAATGTGCTTATGTACGTAATTTCCTTAAAGAATAAGGAATATATGAGGCCAGCTGATATTTTACTTGAGTTTAAAAATGAAGTAGTGAATGGAGATAATGATAATTAACAATGATCCATATCCATATGTAGTATATATGAGTATATAATAGACTCATACAATCACCAATATTAGTGAAGATAATATCTAATAATTAGGGCCTGCAGCCAATTAAAAAAGTAGATATATGTGGAGTTTGGGCAGAGGGAATATAAAACAAAGGTGCTGATTATTTGGGATGAGACTAGCCATAGACATTTTTCAACATAAAACAGAAATATAACAATGAATGGTTTCTCTAGATATAGTAAAGAAGCATGTAAATACTACATTATCTTGACTAAAAACATTTAATTTGACTGAAGAAATAAGTCTATCCTCTTTTATTTAAATTCAGAGTTTTAGTGGCTGTAAAGTTAATTATCCTATATTCACAAGGTATGACAATCTGGCCCAAGGTCAATGTAGAGTAAGTAATAGCCTGTACTAAACTTACTGAAAAAATGAGAACTTTAAAAAAGCCTCTAGTACATTTGACACTGATTGACATTTTTGATAGTGTAAGTGAAAAGGTCAAGATTAAATTGGCCATAAAATAACCTAAGCATTCTTGTTTCCAGCAATTTTCACTAAATTTGGGAGATGTTACTGGGGGATAAAGAGCTCATTGAGAATAACAGAAAAAAGAACAATATTGTAATGAGAAAGTTTTATTAAATCTATATGATTTATTAGGTAAAATAAACATAATTTTTTTTATTTTTATACTAATTCCTAGTAACAAAAAGATATGAATAAAAGCTCTTCATATCAAAACTTCCCTTACAATAAGTTTTTCCTACAAGGAAATCAAATCAGAGCACTTTCCGAGAATTCACTGTGACAAGTTCATTGAAATTGTTAAAGAATGAAATTTCTGTTCTCAATAAGGAGCAGCTCAGGGCCACTCAGACATTTAAAACTCAGGTTACTCTTGTCTGCTGTAGAGCTCATGTTCACTGATAAGAGGGGGAAGTCATTGCCTAACTATTGTCAGAAACACTTCTGTAATTTCTAGCCGGGACATGATGCAAGTATAATTCTCTCCAATAGAAAAAAAAATTTTTTAAGGCAAAACAATACTTGAAGACTTAAAGGGACTTCTCACATAATACATTAGGAAGTTTGAGTCTTGTACAGGATATATTTTCTCAGCAAGTGTTGGAGAGAAAAGTACCCCTGGTTTTGAACACACGATTGGGATAAGTGTCCCTCTACTGAAATTGGTGGTGGTGGTGGTGGTGGTGGTGGTGGTGGTGGTGGTGGTGTGTGTGTGTGTAATGTGGTGTAGTGTACATCTTGTTCAAACTTGTGAACTAAGTCGGAGGTTGGAGATATGGATTCAGTTCTGTGTACCACTTACTAGCAGATATTAGTAAATTGCTGTATACTGTATCAAGAATTTCAAACACTATAAAATCTCAAACATTTTCATTGAAATTATACTGTATATTATTTTTGGGTAAAACTTAATCAAAAACCACACATTTTTTTTCTGAGTCCTTTAATCTACTAAGTGTACAGCCTCACCTCTCTCCTAAATCCCTGCTTTTTGCCATATTAGAAGAGAGAAATCTTATTCCCTTTCTGGCTTTGATGAAATTTTAGCTATTATATAAAGCCAAAAGAGTGCACGGGGTCATTTGTCTTAAAGGATTTACTTTAATTGGAGGGAAGGCAGCTATTAAGGCAGGAGAAAAAGATAAGATGCGTACAAATGTGCATATTTATCCCTCATCTCGTGGCAGCTATAAAGCAGTTTTTCTGTACATTTGAGTTTCCTGTAAATTTGGAAGTTTGGTCATCTATTGATAATAAAAAGATAAAATGTGGTGGAAATTTAGCCGATTAAGTGTGAAATAGATGTTATGGAAAATAGGAAATTACAGTAAATGAGAACTATAGTAAGATTGCCAAACATTTTTGACAATCTATTGAATTTGATGATAATTTACAGTAGAAGCAATCTACCTTGTATATTACTTTCTTTAGGTACTCTCTCTTCCTCTCAGGTAAATTGACTAAGGTGACAGAGCAACCAAATATTAAACTATGGGAGTTCAGATTGACTTCTTTTAATTCTTGGCCCATGTACTTAACCACGATGTAATATATGTCCAGACATATACCTAGAAGCTCCAGTCCAAAAACATACAATAACAATTAAGAATATAATAAAGGTATATTATATTAGTCTTATATGAATTAATTTTAAAAAGTAGACACACTTTAAAACTCTTATTATTTATCAGGTTTTCTTAAGTGTACCTTCCATTTACACACATTAAATACTGAAAATGCCCTACACAAAAACAAAAAAATATTTTCTAATCTTTGTTACTTTTAAGATTTAATTTTTGCTATTGAAATTATGGAATAATTTTGAGGACACTTTTTACACCAATGAAAATGGCCACAAAAGCTTAAAATTGAAATGGAGTAGTGGCTGCAAAAAACCAACAACAAGTAAGTGGGGAGCGGACTGAAGATCAGTCAGCATCCTCCTCTGCCAGGAAGCTTATCGGAGACAGAGTTTGAAATTTACCTATGTTTTCTTTAACATGTGTGTGTAAAAAGTAAGAAAAGGAATCTCCTAGATGTCACTATGAATTGTTTCTTTAAGCCACAGTTGAACTAAGACCAACCATGATTTCTTTACCTTAAAATATTAAGATCTTATGAATTATAAATTTTACAAAAATTCAATGTAAATGTGAAATGAAATATCTACCCCTTCTCATATGAAAGGTTGGGAGAAAAAAGACTTCTAAGCAAATTTTAGGGACCCTGTTACTGGAAGACGGATTGATAAAATGGAAAGACCAATATAAATTTTCAAAAGCAGACAGGGGCTCGAGTTAACAAAAAACAAAAATATCTACCAATTTTAACTCTATAATAAAGAAGTAAGTAGCTTTGTAGAATATACAATCCCAGTTCACTGGAAATATTCATGCAGGAGACAGAGAAACTGAGTGGAACTTTTAAAGTAAATACCTGCCTTCAACAGGAGATTATAATGGAATATCAGCACTAAGACTTCATACTTGGGTAAATTAATTTTTTTACTGATAAGTAGTGATTCTGGGGTATCGATACATGTGTAGGATTTAGAAAAAATTTCAGGGGGAAAAGATTCATGGCAGGAAAGCCAATAAAAATGCTAATTGCTACTAAAGTTAATTATTAAGTCATTAAAAAATAATCATTTCCCCTGATTTCAAAATCTGAATTATGATCACAGCTTTATGAAAAACAGTCATATTAGCATATTATTGATGGTTTGAACTCCCAATTATAAAAGGCTCAGAAGACAGCTAATGGCTCACATCGTATGAATTTGTAGAGCAAATTAAATATAATACTTAATGAAGCATAGAGGCTATTAGTGCTATTACCTATAAACACTTGCGGAAAATAAAAAGGAAGATTAGTATGTATTGCTCCAAACCCTCAAGTGACTTATAGCAAGGTCAACTGGAAAGGATGAGGAAATATTAGAATATTGTGAAAAGATGGCAACGGCTTTGAATTTTAAACAGAAACAACCCTTACAAAGAAGAAAATATATGTTAGGTTAGGGCATTTATTTAAAAGAAAGTGTATATCCAAAGATTATCATAAATACTTTTATATTTTATAATTTATAGTATAAGGAAAAATTAGCATTATGGCTTTATCTTGGGTCATTTTAAACTTTCTAATAATTAAAGAAAGTAAATGGGTAATATATGTCAGAACAACCTAAATTGAACTCTTGTCCTGGTACTTACCACCTGTGTAATGCTGGACAATTGAAGACATCTCTTTAGATCACTTTTACATAATGGTGATGATAATTTTTATAAAGTGGAAATAATAATGTATTTGAATTGGAAGAGATGATAAAGAAACTGCAAAACTCAACTTAAAAATAGATAACAAATAAATTTTTATTTTCATTGGAAACATTAAATAATTGATAATGATGGCCCAGAACACTGTATGAATATTTCAAATCAGTATTATGATTTCTCAGTGAAAATTACTATTATCAATTAACAGTGTCTTCCGTGGATATAGGATGAGGAGATTCAGGTGTCAAGGATTAACCAGCGCCAATCTCTTATAAGGACCTCTCCCTTGAAACTTTTCACCTTTAACCCCCCAAATAGAGAACTGAAACCTAGAGAGATCATACCTCTGATAAGAAGGCATGTGGGACTGACTGCTAGTTTTACTATTATTATCATAGTTTATTCCATTTTGTTACACTAGGATAAAATTAATTTATTTCTATATATGTTCATATAAATTTACATAAACATAGATACATATTAGTCATTTAAATTGAGAGCAGATTATATTTTTTATTATGCTGTTAGAAAAAGAAAAAATATAACTACTGAGGATTGAATGTTTAAGTTATTACTCATATTTAGTAATAATGGCTAGCAGGCACTGTGATTATAGAGAACACTTAAAAAATCAAATGGAAGGAGATAGGACATACTCAAGAGACTTGAACTTGTTCTGCTTCATCTTTTAGAATCTTTACTATTTGCCACATATCAGCAAGAAATCAAACCACATTATCTCTGCATACTATAGTTTGAATAACTCCATTGAATTTAGCTACTATTATAACAAATTTAAACTCACCATACTGTGTTTGACAAATACAGCATAAGTAAAAGGACATTGGTTATTTCATCTGTTCCTAGGAGCAGTCCAGGATGAAAGCCTTCTCCTCTTGCTTTATTAGCAAGTACGTTACATTCTTAAAACCCAATAGAAACCATACCTTTTTATGCACAAAGTGGATGATTTTCAATGAGCCCTAAATGACAATTCCTGTTTCTCTTCTTTATTCCACAATATTTCTTCTGTTCTTAAACATTTTTTTTCTTTTGTTTTCCCAACCTGTTCTCTGTATCTTCTACCCTGTATATTTGTGCATACATAAGAAACTCTTATGCAGAACAAATTATTAAAGCAATGATCTCTGAGAGAAAGTTTGGGAAAGAAAAATTATTCTAATTTCGACTTTCTTTGTATATATTCAGTGGTCATATAATTTTATAATAAAATAGAATCTTTGTAAAAAAAACAATATTTTTGTAAAGTTTGTCCTTTGCACTTTAAATTTCTCTATAATTTTTCCTGGTAGCATATTAAGAAACATTATTGCAATGAGTGGTACATGAGATAATGTTATCACTGAGTCTAATGAGAAACATCATAAATCAATTACTTATTTGAGATTAAGAAGATTATTTATTTTGGGAGCAAGATGGCGACGGGTCTGGAGCGGGCGTGCCAGAGGACAGAGCGAGCCTGAGAAGTGTGCACTGTGCTGCCAGAGTACTATTTGCATTTCCAAGAGCAACAAAAAACAAATAAATCACTGATCAACTAATCTACAATGAAAAAAAGCAACTACAGTTTCGAGGTTTTAGAGCCAATGCAAAAGAAGATTCCTGAGAGTGCCCCAACTGCGCCGGGAGACTGAGCAGCCCAAGACAACAAAGGCCAGGAAAGATGGCAGCAGCGACACAGAGATGGAGAGGAAGGCGCGGGACCAGCCCAGCTCTGGGAGCTTTGTGAGTGACCCCCAGCCCGGCCCTGCTTGGGGGTCAAAGGCCCGCCCGGCCACCGCTTACCACACCAGGCTAGGCGCCTGCATCAGGGCTGCCTCCATTTACTCTGGTGGGGGCTGAGCTGGCCGGCTCAGATCGGGCAAGCCAGCCTTCTTCGCTTGGCGTGGCTCCTCACTGAGCTGTGCCACTTGTGTGCCTCAGCGCGGGGCCCCCCGGGGCCTGTGGACCGGCCACCAATCACACTCCACCTGTGGATCTCTGGCAGGACTGGTGGCATGGGGAGCCCCCGGCCAGCGTCGGGAGGGCAGGGAAGAGGATCCTGACCAGACTGTCACTCCACCACACCTGGGGCTTCGGCCCCAGGTAAACTCCCTGCTTCCGGGAGGCAGATACCATCTCTATGGCCTTCAGTTCGGAAAAACCCCAGACTGATTTCTGGTTGGGAGATGGGTGACTGGGGTGACCCCGAGCCCACTTGAACCTGCCGGAGAGCTGATGGCCTGAGGGTGCCGAACCGGCTCACACCGGGGGGATTCAAAGAGGAACTGTGTGCTGTGGGATCCTCCCCCAGGGGGCTCGTGGCCTGGTGTGGGAGATAACTCAACGACACAGGGGGCCGCAATACTGGCGGGAAGGTGGGAGGCCCAGAGAGGACCTTGACCAGGGCCGCAGGAACACCCACAGTGTCCATGGCGGAGGCCTGAGACCCCTTCGGGGCCGGGCAGGGCTGAGAGATGAGGATTGCATAAGACACGCCCCAGCCCTGTACTGAGTGCACAGAGAGGGGAGGGGTCCAGCAAAGGAGAAGGAGTCCCAGAAAAAAAGACGCACCCTCCGGGAGGCCCCATCGTGTGCACACAGAGAGGGGAAACGGCCGGATAGCAAGGTGGACACTTACAGATCTCACACACCCTGTCGGGCTGGCAGGACAGGATCCAGCTGCCAGGGCCAGAACTCAAGGAACAGGGAGAACTCCCAGAGCTGACCAGAGATGAAACTTCCCGGTAAGGCCCAAGTCCCAAGGCAAACACACATATAGAATACTAAGGGCCATCTGAGCAGTCACAGAGTAGGAAAACCAAATTGACAAACACAGCCATACC
>NW_007731452.1:147166-159713 GCF_000696425.1 Galeopterus variegatus | reverse complement strand
TCTGGTAACACAGCACACAGCACTCAGGATCGCGCTGTGTCCCGACACGGGTGCTCCATTCCCGCCGCCATTTTCCCTCTGCTTTGGCTATTTGTGGTCTTTTGTTATTCTATATGAAAGTTAGGAATGTTTTTTTCCATATCTGTGAAGAATGTCATTGGTATTTTTATGGGGATCATATTGAATCTGTAGATCTCTTTGGGAAGCACCAGCATCCATGACGTGCCATGCTGAGGTGAGATGAGGAGACCTGCATGGCGCAGGCAACCCCTCCCACATTGGACCCAGATGGAAGCACCAGCACCTGCGGCCGACCCTGTCAAGGTGAACCAAGGAGACCCACGTGGTGCTGGGGGCTTATTCTACGGCCACAGATTATGGAATAGGACACAAGGTGGCATAATATAGCCACTACCACACCTACTCTCAAGCAAAGAGAAATCGCCACCATAGTAGCAGCCAGGGCCATTCCACAGGTAACTTACTGCTCACTTGGCTACACTGATATAAAAGTCAACAGTACAGCCTGCAAATAGAGGAAGAAATCTTTATCCTCATAGCCAACCTCGTGTAATAGAAGAAGCAGACCCTCTACCAAATGACCAACCGTCAATGGAAAAATACTAGAACTACAAATAAACAAGAAGATATGACACCACTGAAGGAACACAGTAATGCTCAAATTTCAGACTGCATGGAACAGGGAATCCTTGAACTATCCAAAGAAGAATTCCACGCAATGATGTTAAGGAAACTTGAAGAAATAAAAGAAGACTCAAGTAGAGAACAGAATGAAACAAGAAAAAATATCCAGAATATGGAGGGAATTTACAAAAATTAGGAAGCTCAAGTATAACAAAATTGTCTTTGTCTATGGTGAAACATTTTCCTATTTAGTTTTCTCTCCACACATTAGTGGTTGATTTTTAGGCCTTCAGTCATCACCCAATTTTGTACAGCCCACAAAATAACTAATACCACTAATCCTCAAAGCAAGACAAAAAGTCAGTATTCTATATTCAATTAACAATTTAAAACTAAAAACATTTGCATTTAATCATTTTGATTGGTAGCAAAATAATGTATTAGAAATATCTTATGATACTGTTTTGTTTCACACTTTAATAACAAATGTTTTTTAAACTAAGAAAGTTAATATTTAAAATGGAATTGTGTATTTTATAGATATGCCTGAAGAGTGCTTTCCATAAAAAAATACAGAAATAAATCAATTGGCCATAAATTTATTGTTTGTTAGGCAAAATGACTGTCAATGGAAAGACCAATTTTATTCCAGGCTTCCAAATAAGAGAGATAAATTGGGTGAAACTAGTTATGCTTTTAATACTCTTTTCAAGAGCCTTTCTTTTTTAAAACATTTACATATATATTTTTTAAATTAACAAAAAAAGTATAAATTTACCATGTGCAACATGTTGTTTTAAAATATGTATAAATTGTGCAATGGCTAAATCAAGCTAATTAGCCTATGAATTGCTCACATACTTAACGTTTTTTTGTGATGAAAACAATTAAAATCTATTCTATTACCTCAGGCGTCTTTCTAATTTTTTCACCTATGTTCCTAGTCCTTACAAATTCAGACATAGGGCTGACTTATTTCTGGATGCTTGTTAACTTTGTTGACCATATGAAGCTATCTGGTGCAAGGCCCAAACACGTAAAACGTGTAACAGTGTAACTTTCTTTACTACCCTATAACTGAAATTGCTTTTTCTTGGTTCCCTATTTTCTTTTTTTAAAAAAGTTATGTTTTGTTTAAGTTTTATTGGTTATAAATATTCATGGGGTGCAAAGCAAATTGTCACCTAAGATGTGATGGCCAGATCCATACTGACAGCATGTCTATGACCACAAATTGTGATTATACCCCATATCCCCCATCCAATTATCCCCTCAATTATCCCTGACCTCCTTCCCCATCCCCCTTTCTCCACTCCGCTTTGTATCTCTAGATATGTTCTCTCCCTCTGCAAGTCCAACGCACCACTATAGTCTTTCTTTCCTTCCTTCTTTCTCTCTTAGCTCCCACTTATGAGAGAGTACATATGGTATTTATTCCTCTGTGCTTTGCTTATTTCATTCAACATAAGTTTCTCTGAGCTCATCCAAATTGTTGCAAATTGAATAATTTCATTCCTTTTTATGGCACAGTAGTATTCCATGGTGTGTATATACCACAGTTGCTTTATCCAATCATCCATTGATGGACATTTAGGTTGGTTCAATGTCTTGGCTATTGTGAACAGAGCCTTGCCACTTCTGGGCTGGCAACGTCTGCTGAAATAAATCCCCATCTAACGATACATGAAAAGTATGTTGAGTATGTCAGGGAGTTCAGGGGTGTTTTTCTGTTTGCCTGGAACCTATTGTAGCTCTAACTTGCATTGATAATCTCCATAGACTCAGAGACCACCTCTGTTTAATCCCTAACATGAACTATCAATTTTGGAGCCTTTGCCACTGGGTTCCCTCAATGCACACTGTGGTGACATCCTTATAAGCACATTGGCTCTCATTTCTTGCTAAACTTATATGCCCCTTACATGAGAACTTTTTGTATAGTTTGCTAACAGCATATGGTCTAAGAAAGATTCTGGAAGTAGGAGAATGAGGAAGGCTATCTCAGACACCCAACATGCCACCTTATCATTTATTCTTTACAGCAGTTGCCCTGTTTTGGTGTAGAGCACAATGGCAGATACTGTTCCTTGATGACCCAGCAACCATCCTTCCCATTTTCTTGCATAGTAGATCATCAACATTGTTAGCTGTTTCTACTATTAATGCTAACAAATACTCAGTAATGGAAACACTAGGTCATGATATCTGCCTACAATGTTGTTTTAAAAATATTTAAAAATCAAGCTGTTATAAACTCTGAGCTCACTGAAAACTGTGCAGAGCATTGTTTTTATTAGCCATCTCTACAATGTAATAATTATGGACAATACATTGGATAGTTTTTAAAATGGGAATAGTACTTACCTAATAGATTTACCTAACAGGGCTGTAAGAAGGAATAAGAAAAATAGTACATGTGAAACTTAGTATAGCATGCAGTATCTTGTACGTGTTCAATAATAATTAGCAATAATGGCAATAATGAGACAAAGAAGGAGAAGGAAGAGGAGGAACAGAAGAAAAAGGAGGGGGAAATGGAAGAGAGGATGAGAAAAGAGAAGGCACAGAAAGAGAATAAGAAAAAAAGAAGAAGAGAAGAAAGAAGGAAGAGAAAGGGGAAAGAAGAAAGAAGGAGGATGAAGAGAAGAAAAAACTAATAATATTTCCATTTGTAGTTAGAATGATAATTGAATTAAATTAGAGGTAAAAAGTAGTGTGTTTAACATGACGTTAGGGAAACAATGGGGAATAGTGATTTCAGGCTACAGTAAACTGCCCAAGTTAAAAAAAAATATATATAGTGATAGCATGAAATATGATGGTTTGTTTCACAGACGAATTTTTTAAGTTATATATATATACACACACACACACAATACATATATACACACACATGTACATACATATGTATACATGAGAGTACTTCAAAACATTTGTGGGAAGATTTGTATTATCTTGTAATTCTATTTTTCCACAAACTTTTCCAAGTACTCATATGCGTGTGTGTGTGTATGTATAAAATTTACTCTCAACTGAAATGTGGTCCAAAAGAAAAATTTCTTTGAACATTGAAAATAAAAGGAATGAGAGCTCTGTGGTATTCTCTTATGATCAAGACAAACACTATTGTTGGTTTCTTTTTCTCAGTAATTTACTTCCTGTGTATTTTTTTTCCTGCACATGACAACTGGCAATTGTATCTAATAATTAAATTATTTAACAATACACACACACACACACACACACACACACAAATGTATTGAGCTGTATTTTGTTACAAAATCCTTTTTCTTATAGAACAATTTAGAACTAGCTTTAGACAGTTCGGTGAATGGAGGGGCCTCTGTTCTGATTCAGTGTAGATTACTCCTTTTGTATTCCAACATTTGTTCATTGCTTTAAGTGCTCCTCAGTGGTCTTACACAATGCTATGGTGGAATAATCACGTATGTGCAGAATTGTCTTATTTTCAGAAACTTCCTTGTTTTGTAGTTGAAAACACTTAAGGTTCAACCTAAGTGACTATGGCTATTTATATGTAATGTACCTTTTTTTCATCATCTAAGACATTCCACAAAATATTGATTTGACTTACTTCCTAAAAATGGATTTATCTATTGGATTCTCTCTCTCTCTCCATAGCATTCCTTTTTTTAAATTTTTTCTCATATATTTGCATTTTCTCTCATGACAATTTTATTGTGGGCTCTAGTAACAGGATAGATATTTTAAGTAACCTTTGAAGAGCCACTTTCTGATGGAAGTCTAACTAGAAATAGAAAGATGTTGAGAAAAATTTTGTGACACCATTAACTATTTCTATCATTTAATCCTCTACTTTCAAATCCCCTCACTGTCTTAGAAGGCATTTCTATGTAACTATGTTTTATCTGAAGATCGTCATGTAAGCTTCACCCCCACTGGTATTTTTTCTTAGTCAATTTTCGAGTTAGTGTCTTAAGTCATGTTTATCATGAAGATTGCCAATAACATGACATCTCTTCTATTGCTCTCAATTATCTGACCAATGCACTGCTGTGATTTCTAAATCTCCATGCACATCAATGTATAAGAGATTAAGCGGCTTCTCAACCAGTAATTAAGAAAAACATGGAGAGGAGTAGTGAGGAAGCTCACCATAAACGTTTTGGGGAATGAACTTAGGAAAATAGCACACTAAACATTCCTAGAGCGCTACAATGACAAAATAAGTTTTTATTAGAATATATTAGCATGAAATTTCCACTGTATGAAATTAGTTAGAATTATTAATAATCCCCATTGTAGTTAATGGTTTGCAAGCGAAGGTGAAAAAACTGCTGGCTGTGCATACTTCAAAACAGAAATAAACCAGAATGACCTGTTGAATAAAAAGGGAATAATTCTGTATTAAATAATACTTCTTAGCAGCAAAAAGTTATGAATTTTAGTGTTTTAGTGTTTTTTCAAACAACTTCATTATTATTTCTTTGTGCTTCACCTATAACCAACTAGCAGCATAAATTCCAAAAAAAACATTGGTGGAATGTTTTTCCTTTCATTTAATGAAAAAAGAAACTATTCATTTTAAGTATGAGGAAATTACATTTAATTTTGTTTCTTTAAAAATTCAGTTTCTAGTAGTAACCTATCTATACTTTATGGTGTTTTTGCTCTACTTTCTTTAGAAATGAAAATTAGATTCACTCGGTGATAGATTCCTACATCCTGAACCACACACATCATTGTAATGGTATCAACATAATTTAAATACCTGAATACACAACACTGATTTACTTGTATCATGTAATGAAACATGGTTTTTCTATTCAATACCAAAAGATTTTAATTTAACAAAAGCAGTGACCTCAAAACCTTCATAATTTTACCAAGACATTAAAATTTCTGAATAGCAATATTGGAAACTAACAGACAGCAATGTATTTGCTCAGTCAATTTAAGCACAACAGGACGTATTTGACACATCCCTTTTTATAGAGACTGTCACTAGGTCTCTAGCTTCCTGGTAATGGAAGAATGAATGAGATGTGCACAAAAAAGGGGTATGTCTTCTTTTCTATATAAAACTGCCTGAAGATATGTAAGAGCCCTTCACGCATATATAGTAGTGTAGGCCACACTCTTTCTTTGAGAAATTCAGAAGAGGCAGTAGTAGACTAAATATTTTAAGCACTCTCATAGTAGGCTTTTATATCCAATTTTACAAATAGCAAAATTAAAATACTAATCTCATCAATTATTAATTATATATGAATATTTTAACTTGAATTGAAAAAAAAAAAGTTTTTAACCAAACGAATGCTTTCTATTAGCCTAAGAGTAAATTTCAGTGGAATGATATCACCAAGTCACTGCATTTCACATAATGATACAGGAAATGGCAATTTATACATTAGAGTTTTAGTGTCTGTCTTAAAAATGGCGTCTTTGAGGTAACACACAACATTTTTTCCAAAGAAAGTAAAAATACTGTATTTCAAATAGAAAAGGAGAAAAGTAGTGGTTACAATAATATAGAAAATATTGGGATCCAATGGGGTTTTGGGTTGTCAAATTATTTAATGCAGAAAATTCTCTCCTCTCTCTCTCATCTTCATATTAATAATCTCTTTGTTTTGAAGTCGGGGGCTCTAGTCATAAACATTTAATCAATCATAAGTATACCTTGATGATAGCTGAAAAATTGACAACAACCCCATAACTCTGAAGTTTGATGTGAGTCAGTTAATATGTACCCACTATTTTCCAGAACTACTAGACACTGAGGTAAATACAAGAAGGATAAAATGCTGAAGAATCCATAAAAAGTATGCAGTCTAGTGGGTACTTCAGTCTCCCTCCCCCCAAAATGTCTCTTTCCATTTTATTGGCATTTCCTGATGAGTGCTGACTGTACCCAGATAGCTATAACCACAGAGTAGCACACTTTTAGTTTCTTATCTTCTGTCTATTGCAAGCTTAATTTTTAGTGATGCACATAATAAGGTAGGCAAAGTGAAATTCAGATATAAGATTTCTTTTAAAAAGATTTCTAAGTTAATTGTGAACTCTATTAAGTATTAGAATATGCAGCTAAAATAATATTAAATGAATGTTATGTCCCAACCATGGCTTTGGAGTGAGAATTAATTCAAGCTCAAATGTTTACTAATAACCCCAGCAAGACATTTGTGTACATATACAAGCTTATTATAAAATTTATATGGAAATGCACAGACCCTAGAAGAGCCAAAAAACAATCTTGACAAAGAGGGTAAAGTGAAAGGAATCACTCAGCCTGATATCGTTGGTTGCTATATAGCTACAGTAACCAGGATAGTATGGTACTGGTACCTAGACAGAAGCATTAATCAAAGGAACAGAATAGAGAACCCAAAATAGAACAAAATAAATATTCCTAACTAATTTTTAACAAAGGTGAAAAAGTAAATCATTTGTAGAAGTATGGCATTTTCAACAAATTGTGCTGGAGTAATTGGATATCTATAAGAAAAAAATAAAGCTAGCCTTAAATCTCACACCTAATATAAAAATTAACTAGAAGCGAGTCACAGACTTAAAATAAAAGAGGTAAAGTTTTTTAAACATTTAGAAAAAATATGAAGTGCACAGCTCCAGGTGACCCCCCCCCCCATCACCACCTTGGACGCAAGCGGGGGGGAGCTCTAGGCTCCACCCCACCATGCTGAACTGGCACTGCACAGGTGAACCCACCACCACCAGCCAGCCAGTGGAACCACGTGGCCCCTCATCCTGCTTCAAACCCAGGGGGGAGCATGAGCCCATGGACCTGACCCACCAAGTTTGACCCAGCAGAATTCCACATATTAGGGGCTCATTCTATGACCACAGAGTCTCAAACAGGAACCAAGTTGGATTAACATAACCACCACCACACCTACTGTCAACTAAGACAGTTCACCCCCCACAGTAGCAACCAAAGCCACTCCACAGCCAACCTCAGTGTAATAGAAGAAGCAAACCCACTACCAAATGACCAAGCGTCAGTGAAAAAACACTAGAAGTACAAACAATAAAGAAGAAATGACAACACCAAAAGGATACAGTAATGCCCCAAAGTCAGACTCCATGGAACAGGGAATCCTTGAAATATCTGAAAAAGTATTCCAGTAATGATTTTAAGGAAACTGGAAGAAATAAAGGAACACTAGAGAATACAATGAAACAAGAAAAAACATCCAGAATATGAAGGAGTACATCTACAAAGAGATTAATACCATAAAAAAGAGTGTAGCAGAACTTTTAGAAATGAAAGACTCTCTCAATGAAATAAAAAAACACTACTAAGAGCTTGAGCAGCAGGGTAGAGCAAGAAGAAGAAAGAATTTCAGAACTTGAAGATGGACTTTTTGAAGTAACTCAGGCAGACAGAGAAGGAAAAAAGAATTAAAAATAATGAGGAAAACCTAAGAGAGACAACAGAAAATCTTAAGTGCTCTAACATCCGAATGGTGGGTATTCCTGAAGGGCAGGAGAAGGGAAAAGGTATCAAAAACCTACTCAAGGAAATAGTAACAGAAAACTTCCAGGTTTAGGGCGAGATACAGACCTTCAGATCCAGGAAGCTCAAAGATCCCTAAACAGATTCAACCCAAAAAGATTCTTCCCAAGACACATCATAGTTAAATCTGCAAAGCTCAAATATATATAGAGAATTTTACAAGCAGCAAGAGAAAAGCATCAGGTCACTTACAGGGGAATCACCATCACACTAACAGCAGACTTCTCAACCAAAACCCTACAGGCCAGAAGAAAGTGGAAAAATATATTCAAAATAATAAAAGAAAAAAAAGTGCCAGCCAGGAAATCTTTACCTAGAAAGGCTCTCCTTCAGAAATGAGGGAGAAATAGTGTATTTCCCAGACAAACAAAAGTTGTGGGAGTTCAACACAACACGACCAGCCTTGCAAGAAATTCTCAAGGGAGTCATTCACCTGGAATCTGAATAATGGTGGCCATAATCACAAATACACAACAAAGACCAAAACCCACAGTTAAAACAAAAATGCCAGCAAGAAAGAGAAAGAAGCTAAACCATTCCACCTTAAATCCCCAACTCACATTGAAGAAGAGAAATAAAAGGGAAATGATCAAAAGATATTTAAACCACCTAAATAGCAATTATATGACAGGAATTAAGCAACACTTCTCAATAACTACTCTAAATGTGAATGGACTAAACTCCCCATTCAAAAGACACAGATTAACTGACTGGATTAAAAAGATAGACCCAAGTATAAACTGTCTTCAAGAGACCCACCTCAACTGTAAAGACACTCATAGACTAAAAGTGAAGGGATGGAAAAAGATATACCATTCAAATTGAAACCAAAAAACGAGCAGGAGTAGCTGTTCTTATATCAGACAAAATAGACGTTAAACCAAAAAAAAATTTAAAGGGCAAAGAAGGCCATTATATAATGATGAAGGGAACTATCCTGCTAGAGGACATAGCAATCATAAACTTGTATGCACCCAATAACAGAGCACCCAGATATATCAAGCAAACACTCTTAGACCTAAAGAAGGATATAGGTCCTAATACATTAATAGTGGGTGATCTGAGCAACCCTTTCTCCATATGGGGCAGGACTTCCAGGCAACAAATCAACAAAGAGACATAGGATTTAATCTACACCCTAGACCAACTGGACTTGGCAGATATATACAGAACATTTCACCCAACAGCTAAAGAATACACTTTCTTCTCATCAGCTCATGGAACATTGTCCAGCATAGACTTACATATTAGGCCACAAATCTAGTCTCATCAAATTTAAAAGAAATTGAAATCATTCCAACAATCTTTTAAGATAATGATGCAATAAAACTGGAGATAAACAATAAGCAAATCACTGGAAGATATACAAATACATGGAAACTAAATAATAGGCTCTTGAATGACCTATGGGTCCAAGCAGAAATTAAACAGGAAATCAAAAAATTTCTAGAAACTAATTAAAACAAAGATGCATCATACCAAATCTTGGAGGATACTGCAAAAGCGGTACTAAGATGGAAATTTATTTCAGTAAATGCTTATATCAAAAAAATGGAAAGACTCCAAATAAACCACCTAATGCTATGCCACAAAGAACTTGAAAAACAAAAACAATCCAAAACTAAACGTGGTAGACAGAAAGAAATAATTAAGATCAGAGCCGAACTGAATGAAATAGAGACCCCCAAAACAATAGAAATGATCAACAAAACTAAAAGTTGGTTTTTCGAGAAGATAAACAAAATAGACACACTGTTAGCTAGATTAACAAAAAAAAGGGAGAGAGAAGACCCAAATAACAAAAATCAGAAATGAAAAGGATGACATTACAACTGACACCACAGAAATAAAAAGAAATATTAGAGACTATTATAAACAACTGTATGACAACAAATTTGAAAATCTGGAAGATATGGATAAGTTTCTAGACACATATAAATTACCAAGACAGAACCAAGAAGAGATAGAAACCTGAACAGGCCAATAACAAGACAGGAGATTGAAGCAGTAATCAGCAATCTTCCAACAAAAAAAGTCTGGGTCTGGATGGCTTTAAAGCTGAATCCTATCAAACTTTTAAAGAGGAGTTAATACCAATTCTCATGAAACTGTTCCAAACAATTGAAACAGACTCTGCTCTCCCAAACTTATTCTACTAGGCCAACATAACTCTGATACCAAAACCACATAAAGACACAACAAAAAAAGAAAATTACAGGCCAATATCCTTGATGAACCTAGATGCTAAAATCCTCAACAAAATATTAGCAATTAGAATACAGCAACATATTAAAAAAATATACCATATGATCAAATGGGATTCACCCAACAGACGTAAGGATGGTTCAATACATGAAAGTCAGTAAATGTGATATGTCACATCAACAAGCTCAAGGACATAGACCATATGATTATCTCAATAGATGCTGAAAAAGCATTTGACAAAATTCAACATTTCTTCATTATAAAGCCTCTCAACAAATTAGGTATAGAAGGAAATATCTTAACACAATGAACGCCATTTATGACAAGCCCCCTGCCAGTATTACTCTGAATGGCGAAATAATGAAGGCTTTTCCCTTAAGGACAGGTACAAGACAAGGATGCCCACTCTCACCAATATTATTTAATATATTACTGCAGGTACTAGCCAGAGCAGTCAGGCGAGAGAAAGAAATAAAGGAAATCCAGATTGGAAAAGACAAAGTCAAACTGTCTCTATTTGCAGATGACATGATTCTATATAGAGAAAAACCTAAAGACTATCAAAAAACTCCTAGAGCTGTTAAATAACTACAGTAATATTGCAAGATACAAACTAAATGCCCCCAAATCAATAGCATTCATATACTCCAATAATGAATTAACAGAAAGAGAAATAAAGAAAGTAAGCCCATTTACAATTGTCACCAAAAAAAGATGATATCTAGGGATCAATTTAACCAAGGTCGTTAAAGACCTCTACAATAAGAATTACAAACCACTTCTGAAATAAATTAAAAAGACACAAAAAGATGGAAAGATATCCCATGCTCTTGGATCAGAAGCATTAACATTGTGAAAATGTCTATACTACCCAAAGCGATCTACAGATTCAATGCAATCCCCATCAAAATACCAATGACATTCTTCACAGAAATGGAAAAAAACAAATCTTATCTTTCATACGGAAAAACAAAAGACCCTGAATAGCCAAAGCAATGCTGAGCAAAAAAACAAAAAACAATGCCAGAGGCATAACTCTGCCTGACTTCAAATTATACCACAAAGCTGTTGTAACCAAAACAGCATGGTACTCATATAAACATAGACATTCAGACCAACGGAGTAGAATAGAGAACCCAGAAATCAATCCTCAGGCTTATAGCCATGTGATACTAGACAAAGGCAACAAAAATCTGCATTGGGGAGAAGATTGCCTCTTCAACAATTGGTGCTGGGAAAACTGGATATCCATATGCAGAAGAATGAAACTAGATATGCATCTCTCAACATACATTAAAATCAGCTCAAAATGAATTAAAGACTTAGGTATAAGACCCAAAACTGTAAAATTACTAAGGGAAAATATAGTTGACACACTTCAGCAGTTAGGTCAGGGCACAGGCTTTATGAACATGAGCCCAAAAGCAAAAGCAGAAGAAGAAAAAATAAACAAATGGGACTATATCAAACTAAAAAGTTTCTGCACAGCAAAAGAAACAATCAACAGAGAGAGAAGACAGCCTACAGAGTAGGAGAAAAATTTTGCCAACTATGTATCCAACAAGGGACTAATGTGCAGAATATACATAGAACTCAAGCAATTATACAGTAAAAAAAAAAGACCCAATTTTAAAATTGGCAAAGGAGCTGAATACACATTTTTCAAAGGAAGACATATAAATGGCCAACACATACATGAAAAAAATGCTCAACATCACTAGTCATCAGGGAAATGAAAATGAAAACCACATTGAGATACCACCTCACTCCAGTTAGACTGGCTATGATCAAAAAGACAGTGAATAACAAATGCTTGTGAGCACGTGGAGAGAAGGGAACACTACTGCACTGTTGGTGAGAATGTAAATTACAACTACTTTTGAAAACAATTTGGAGGTTTCTCAAACAACTACAGATAGATCTTCCATATGATCCAGAAATCCCTCTTCTGGGTATATATTCAGAGGAATGGAAATCATCATGTTGAAGAGATACCTGCACTCCCATGTTTATTGCAGCTCTGTTCACAATAGCCAAGATATGGAACCAACCTAAACGTCCATCAATGGATGACTGGATAAGGAAACTGTGATACACACACACACACACACACACACACACACACACACACACACACACACACACACACACACACACACAATATAAAATACTACT
>NW_007731452.1:107563-146166 GCF_000696425.1 Galeopterus variegatus | reverse complement strand
CACACACACACACACACACACACACACACACACACACACACACACACTATGGAATACTACTATGCCATAAAATAGAATGAAATACTCCCATTTGCAAAAACTTGAATGAACCTGGAGAAACTTATGTTGAGTGAAACAAGCAAAACACAGAAAGATAAATACCTCATGTGCTCACTCATAGGTGGGAGCTAAGAGAGAAAGGAAGGCAGGAAAGAAAGACCACAGTAATCCCCTGATCCAACAGAGGGAGGGAACATTCCTAGGGCTACAAATTGGAGTTGAGGGGAGAGAGAGAAGGGGAAGGAGGTTGGGAGATAATTGGAAGAGGACAAACGGTACAAAAGTAATTTCTGGTAATGGGTAAGCCACCGATATGAATCTGGCCCCCATATCATGGGCTGGAGGGGGGACAATCAGCTATGTATTTCGTGAATATTCAAAAGAAAGAAAAGAAAGAAGGAAGAAGGAAGGAAGGAAAGAACAAAGGAAGGAAGGAAGGAAGAAAGAAAGAAAAATAAAGAAAAAGAAGAAAGAAAAAAGAAAAAATATGGAGAAAATCTTCAGCGTTTAGGACTTGACAAAGATTTCTTGGACTTACTTGACACCCAAGCTTGGTCCATAAAAATAAAAGTGAGTAAATTAGACTTCATCAAAATTGACGTTTTATCCTGCAAAAGGTCATGTAGGAAAGTTGAAATTACAAACTTCAGATTGGTAGAAAATATTTCTAAACCCCATGTTCTGGGCTGTGCTGTGTCCACCCAAAATTCACGTATTGAAGTTCCAACCACCACTACCTCACAAGGTAACCATATTTGGAGATAAGGTCTTTTTATTTATTGGAGTACAAACAGTTAACTTGAGATCTACAAAATTATAAAAATTGAGAGCAGATTAGTGGTTGCCTTGGGTTAGAGGTAGCTTTGGCGGGATGGGGATGGTTGGAGAGGGATCTGGGTGTAGATTTTAAAGATCAGCATGAGGGTACATTGTAATGATGGTAATGCTCTATATTTTGACTGTATCCATCTACAAATACCTCAAAATCAGAAAACATTTGATTAAAAAAGCAATTGCCAGCAGCAACTCAACTAATTTAAATTTCTTCCAATAACTTCATTCAGTAAAAGTCTTGCATTTATTTACTTATTTATTTATTTATTTTTTGTCCTTTTTTGTGAACTGCTGCACTGTGCTCAGCCAGTGAGCGCACCAGGGCCATCCCTATATAGGATCCAAACCCACGGCGGGAGCGCTGCTGCACTCCCAGCGCCGCACTTTCCTGAGTGCACCACGGGCTCGGCCCTTGCATTTATTTTTTAAGTTTATTCAAGGTATTTTTTTTTTGATGCTATCATAAGTGGAATTGTTTTCTTAATTTCATTTTTGGATTATTCATTGATAAAGCACAAAAGTACAATTGATTTTTGTATATTGATCTTATATCCTTATAACCTTGCTGAACTCATTTATTAGTTATGTGAAAATTGATTATACATATTGGGTCATTCTTGCCATACTGAAACTAAAATTGGAGATGAGAGGCCAGGGGAAAAAACATTCAAGGCACATAGCACCTGCTCCAAAAAGAATTTTCTACAAACCCAGTTGCTGAAACAGCCTGCTCTAACCCTAAAACTAGTTTTTATCTAGTAGCTGCTCAAGCAACCTGCCATGACCCTAAGACTTTAACATACTTGGCACCCCAGATAGGACCCAAAGTTTGACTAACCTTGGAAAGATAAATGGCCCCGGGAACTACAGCATGAAGTATTCACAAACTGGCCCCTTGAGTTCCCTGCTTCTATGGGCTGTTTTTTTTTTTTTTTTTTCTCTATGTAACTCTTTTGTGACTGAATTTCTGTTATTTATTTATTTTTTTCTTTCCACTTTTGGTTGAGTACAGTTTAATTGGGGAATTCCTGGTTATGAAATCTCAGGTTCAAGTGATCTTTTCCCCTCCAGGTTGTAAAAGGTCTTTTCCCCTCTGGGTTACGAAGCCCACTTGATTTTGACACTTCCTGTCTTTTGATGGATTTTTTCCCTCCTGTCCTACTGATGGATTCTCTCTTCCCTCCTATCTTCTGACTGTGGTTTTGAGGTCTCTTGTTTTCTGAGAGTTTCCTACTGGTAAAGGAGGATTGTCATCTAGGAATAGTAAGTATATACTTTCTTTTCCAATTCAAGTGTGTGCTTGGATTTAATTTGGCTTTTGTATATTTGGCATTAAACTGAATCACCTAGATAAATTTAATTATAATTTGAACTCTCAAAGTTCAAAGGTATGTCAAAATAGTTTCTCTTCTGGGACTCCAGCTGATGATGTATTCAAACATTATGGGGATCGTTCAAACCGTTTGTTTTTCAAAGCAAATTAAAGACAGCTGCTATAAAATCTTGCAGTCCTAATAGGACCCATTATCAATTGGAGTCTCAAGACTAGCTGGGATTTTTTTTTCTGTACAGAGATTTCTCGTCCCCTTTCTACACCTCCTTCTTTCTTTCTCTGAACCAAACTTTCTTTTTCACAACTTCTCAGCTATTCTGACATACTAACTATTTAAATTAAAAGACTTGAAAACAGCAGGTACAAAAGAAATTCATTTTGACCTGGGTGCTATTTCTTAAAAGTGAAATTCCTCTGTAAAAGACACCCTCCCTATACTAGAGAAAAGGGCAACATTCTTATCTTCAAGGACAAGGAATTGAGACCAAGAGAATACTATACCAAACTTTTTATAGTAACTTATCTTTTAAGCCTCCTCATGAAATTTGGTCACATTTCACAGTTAACTATTTGTTGTCCAATCCAGTATATTGACAACTAACTCAAACTGCTTTACCCAAAATTTGGTTCACAGCTTTCATAAGGACAAATGAAAAATCTTAAAATTTACCCTTGTCATATTTAGTCTCATGATTAAAATTCTAAAATTAGAGTCATAGTATCTTTGTTTATGTGTTTATGTATGTGGTATGTTGTGTTTATGTAATAAAATATGGTATAGTCAGCCAAATCCCTTACAATTATTTTTTTGTTCAGATTGACTTAAATTGAGTGCTCATAAAATTTGTTAAAATATGTAGTATGTAACCCAAATGCCTTTTAGCTCATGTGGCTTAAATAAATCTTTAATAAATAACCTGGCTTTAAGTGTGTGTGTAAAGTGAAATTGAGGATGTCTTCAAAATTGTCAACACGCATTTTGTTTGGGTTGGCTGGTCAGATAGAACTATATTTGTCTCCGCTAGATGAGATGTTTTAAGGCTGTAAAACTATAAACCTAGCCTAAAACATAATGATTGTTGTTTGTGTAACTCTTTGATAAATAAGACTAGTTTAATATTGTTGGTTTAATAAAAACAGCTGTACCTTCTGAGGTATTGGCAAAATACCTATGTATTTAATTTTAAGATTATTTTTTATGTGAACACCTAGTATTCACAGGCTATAAAAATGGTTAACAGGGAAATTACTTAAAATGGTGACTACCTTTGACTAATATCTCAGTTTTC
This sequence comes from Galeopterus variegatus, assembly GCF_000696425.1. Lineage (NCBI taxonomy): Eukaryota > Metazoa > Chordata > Mammalia > Dermoptera > Cynocephalidae > Galeopterus > Galeopterus variegatus. Next base: position 142,650 of record NW_007731452.1, on the reverse strand, counting down.
ATAAGTAACTGAGGTGTAATTGTTAAAAATAAAAAAGTTAGGTAGATGTAAATAAAATAAATGTTCAGAACTAAAACAAAATGAAAAGGAACCAGTAAGTAGGAGAGAGGTGTAAAAAAGTTCTACACATCAGAGTATATTTTTGGCAAGAAAACTTTTTTAAAAAGAATAATTTTGTATAAGAATCTTGTGGAGTAGTAAATATGTATCCTGAAGTAAAATGACTGGTTATTTAAAAAATAGGAAGTACAGGACGAAGCAAAAAGTCTAAGGGTGTCATGGAAAGTCTAAACAAGACATGATAATTGTTAATATAGGATAAATTTATGAAAGGAATTTAAGTGCAATCAAGTTTGCTATAATTAAAAGGGAATTATTTGTAAGTCTTTGTAAAGATTAAGCTTTAATAGAAATACACTAACATAATACTAAAAATTTTATCCTCTATGTTTAAAACAAGGTTTCTTAAGTGTTGATTTGCTCTTAATAAAATTACAAAAGGCTTTGATTTAATTCTAAAATCTTTTTTCAACTGTCTTCCAAACTACATCTTTTTTCCACTTTACAGTTTCTACCTAATTTCAAGTTACAGATGCCATCTTCATTTAAAATGGTAATTTCATTTATTGAGTTAGAGTTTTCCTCTTAAAGTTTCTCAGACTCACATCTCAGAAGTTCAACTTTTTCTGTTTTCACTGCACATGATTTACAGATCATACATGGTTGCCTTCAGCTCTTCCCTTAAAAAGGTCTAGTGTAATAACTTTCTCTTTCAACTTTTTTGTCAGCTTCTTTGACTCTTTTATCCAGTTCTAGTTCTGCTGTTAAGATCTGACACTGAGACTGTACACAGTCTTAAGGCATAGGAGAACAATGTTTTCTCTGGTATAACTTGATTCTGTACTCTTGGCTTTTCTTGATGTGTCAAAATTGTTTCACGTAACCAAGAAATTTCTCATGCTTTTACTGTTTTCTAAAAGCCATGCGTTTTCCTGATCAAGGTACCGGTTTTATTGTTTACGTTAGTCTTCAATAAATGATATAGACTTATAACCTTGGACACATTCTTCCAACGTCTAATTAAATTCAAGTACCTTTTCCAACAAGTTTGACTTCCAGGTTATCTAAATAAACTCCCCATAAGGAGAAGCAATCATACTGCAAAATATTTTTATTTACCTTTTTAGTAATTGGACTAAGAAAACAAAGATTTTGTGTTTTATTAAGATAGTTTCTTCTTCTTTATGCTGTCTTAATTAGGATTTTAATTTCTTAGGAAAACTGAACTTTGAAAAGATAAAGGTTTTGATCAAAATAGATCACAGATTACTGTGAAACAATACTTATTTATTGAACCAGAGTGAAAATCAAAATCAATACAGAAAATGTCATGGATTAATAAGTATATTATTGAAATAAATGTCCCAAGTTTGTATAAAATTTGTACAAAATTCATAATTTTGGTTATTATGTTATATGCCATTGAATAACCAAATTTCCTTATCAACTGCTGATTATAATGAACTTTCATCAGATTTAAATATGGCTGTTCTAGGTCTCTCTCATATACAGTGTTGATTCTTCTCTAAAGGCATATAAAATTATGCAATAAAATTCATGGAAAAGACTCTAACAAGTACTCTTAAATACAGGTTTCTAATAACCTTACGATCAACGGACTAAGTAAAAACTTTTCAAAACTCCAATAAGAAAACTGATGTGTTCATGAAATTGCAAATTAAGATCAAACAAAACAAAAGTTAATTGCATGAGGTTAAATAACTGATGAAGATAATGCATTTTTATCACTTTTATTTAAAACATAATTGGTTTTTTACTTAAATATTTTGTCTTCCAGATTAAAAAAAAATCTCTTAAGCTATTTATGGTTTACAGTAATTTGGTAAAGTATACGTTTGTTAACAAAGGTAAAAATATTTGCTTTTTCTCCCTACTTGATTCCTCCAAAATTCAGAAACAATTTGTGTGTATTCTTACGTATACATACTTTTTGGGGGGCAATATTGTTATTTACTTAAGTTTAATAAGAAATTCAGGATACAATTGGAGACATTGGTTATATTGCCAATGTTTTGACTAAAACCTTATATTTGAGAATGTAAAAAAAACACCTGGTTTCAAGTGTCTCCAGCCTTACAGTCAGTAAATAAAAATTGTCACTGTCTGGAAGGCCCAAAAACCTTGACTACGGATAAAATCTAAAGTCTGCCTTTGTTTGGCTTCCTAGCCTCAAGAAGTTTCCAAATCTGAAATCTCTATATTATCAATGTGAAGAGAAAAAGTTATATTTCTAAAAAAAAAAAAAAGCTATAATACATCTGTTATTAGATTTTAGCTCTGGACATTGTTTTCAAGTTCTTGTTATCTACCTGTAGACTGGCTGCATCCTCAATTCTTCTAGGTTTCTCCAATACAACTTTCTTCCATGAAATTACTAAAAATGAGAAGTGCTCTATTCCTGAACTCCTATAAATTGAAACTAGATAAATTTTAAGGTAAAAGCTTCAAGCTTGAGTTATGGGCCACACAAAAGTTCATCAAACTGATGCCATAACCAGAGACATTCAAATGACAATCCAGGATGAGAATTTCTGTTGTAGATAGGTTTTTCAAGACCACTGGAACAAGACTCCATATTATATGAGACACTTAACTCTCTTAATGCTTACCTGTTTAACTTGAAAGAATAAGACTATAATTCAAATTTCACAATAAGTAATTGCTATATAACTTTGACAATATAACTAGCATCAACATTTTTTTTTTCAAATTGTACTACTGGTCCCTTTTGCAGAGTTTGCCTTTTTGTTGCTCAAACATGTCCTAGGTCCCTGACACAGAAGCTCATACCTCCCCCCTGACATGGGACAGAGACAATTGGTGCAAGTTTATCCTGGCACCAAGGGACAAATAACCCTAATTTCAAGATGGTTGATTAGTGATGCTTTCAGAGAAAGATCTTGATCAAAAGGGGGAAATGTGAAAGTTGATCATGCAAATCAGGTTATTCTTGTCACATCCAAACTAAAACTGGAGTAGAGGGACCAAGGGGGAAAAACAGCTCTAGCATGTACTACCTGTTCCAAGAAGAATTTTCTACAAACCCCAAAAAACCTGCCAAGACTAATTTTCACTTACTACCAACACTCGCCAATCAAAGCCTGCTAACTCCTCAAAACTTTTCTATTGCCAATGACCTTTCATTCAAAATAATACATAACACTTCTTGCTCTAATAGAATTTTCAAACTTTATTTTCAGTCATATTACATTTGAAAATTTCTTCTGAGGAAACGATATAAATGATGGAAATTCTCTACACATAAGGATTTTTATTGAGGCTATATTTGCCTAGTACATATTGACAGCAGGTAAATAAATTGCACTATATTCACTTCTATGAACAGGGATTAACAACAATGGTTATAAATGCAAAATTGCAGTATGCAAAAATAACCATGCTATAAAGTTAAATTGAAAAGGATACAATAATACATGTATCCTATGGTTGCAAATATGAAAACAAATACAAAAACATACAGATATGGCAACATAGAAAGTTGATGACATTAAAACTGATTTTTAAAATTTTTTATTATTCATTAATAACATATTCATTCTTACAAATCATGATATTTCTTTATGCCCTTTACCCAACCTATCACTTCCTAAACCCCCTCACTCCCTCCCCCTCATCTCTAGTATCTTTAGGTTTGTACTCTCTTTCTGAAAGTTCAATGTATTGTTGTGGTCTTTTCTTTCTTTCTTTGCTTCCTCCCTCCCTCCCTTCCTTCCTTCTTAGAAGCCAGTTATGAGAACACGCAGTGTTTCTATTTTTTTGTCTGGCTTATTTCACTTGACATAGTTTTCTGCAGACTCATCCATGTTGCTGAAAATGGCAGAATTTCATTCATTTTTATGGTTGAATAGTATTTCTTGTATATCTATACCACATTTTCCTTATCCAGTCATCCGTCGATGGACGCTTAGGTTGGTTCCATTTTTGGGCTATTGTAAATAGAGCTGCAATAAACATGGGAGTGCAGGTGTCCCCTCGACAAGATGATTCCCATTCCTTTGGATGTACATGTAGCAGTGGGATTGCTGGATTATATGGTAGTTCTATTTGTAGTTGTCTTAGGAACCTCCATACAGTTTTCCATAATGGCTGTTAACTTACAGTCCCACCAAAAGTGTGGGAATGTTCCCTTCTCTCCACATCCTCACCAGCATTTGTTAATCTCTGTCTTTTTGATGCTGGCCAGTCTAACTAGAGTGAGATGATATCTCAATGTGGTTTTGATTTGCATTTCCCCAATACTTAGTTTGTTGAGCATTCTTTCACATACCTGTTGGCCATTTGTATGTCTTCCCTTGAAAAATGTCTACTCATCTCTTTTGCCCATTTTTAAATTGGATTATTATTATTATTATTACTATTTATTAGTATGATTTTTTACTGTATAGTTGTTTGAGTTCTTTGTATATTCTGGATTATAATCCCTTGTCAGATGTATAGTTTGCAAATATTTTCTCCCATTCCGTAGGTTGTCTTTCCGCTCTGTTGATTGTTGCCTTTGCTTTGTTCTTTGGACGTACTGGAGACCACCTCTGTCTCTGTGTGTGTCCTGGGTTGCAATACTGCTTTCCCAAGTAAAATGTTCTCTTAGAGATTCATATATATACATATATATGCACGCACACATATATGCACGCACACATATATGCACACACACATACACACATACATATGTATATACACACACATATATGTATGTATACATTTTTTACTTTAACAATCCTAATAGGTTTTTAGTGGATTGCTTAGGATCTTCTATACAGAAGATCATGCCGCTTGCATATAGAAACAGTTTTACAGCTTCCTTTCCAATCTGGATACCTTTGAAAGATATTGGTTTTTAGTTTTAGTTTCTTACTCTGCTTTGTCTTGTTTTGTTATCAGGTTCTGACAGAATGAGTTAGGAAATATTTCTTCTCTTCTATTTTAAGAAAAGTTTGAGAAGAATTGGTACTATTTTTTAAAAAAGATCTGGTAGAATTTAACAGCAAAGCTTTGATATGATGGGTAATTTTAAATTTAATGGGTCTGTGGTTTCCTTCTTGTGTAATTTTGAAATTACTAATTCAATCACTTTATTTGTTGTAGGTCAATTCAGATTTTCTAATTCTTTTTGAGTCAGTTTTAGTAGTATGGTTCTTTCTAACAATATTTCCATATTATGTATGTAATCTAATTTTTTGGCATATAGTTATTTATAGTGTTCCCCTGTAATCGTTTTTATTTCTGTGTGGTTGGTAGTGACATGCACTCTTTCATTCATACTAGTGATTAGTAATTAGAGTTTTCTCTCTCTCTCTTTTTTTTTTTTCTTGGCCAGGCTAGCTAAAGCTTTGTACATTTTATTGATGTTTTCAAAAAGGCAACTTTGCTTTTGTTGACTTTTCTGTAATGTTTTTCTATTTTCTATTTCATTGTTTTCACTCTAATCTTTATAATTTCTTTTCTTCTGCTCACATTGGGTTTATTTTACTCTTTTTTTTTTCTAGTTCCTTAAGGTGAAATTTGAGGTTATTGATTTGAAATAGTCCTAGTCTTTAATATAGGGGTTTAGAGTTATAAATTTTGTTCTAAGCCTCTAAGCCCTGCATTAGAATTGTACCATAATTTTTGGTATGTTGTATTTTCATTTTAATTCATCTCACAATATTATGTAATGCTTTTTGATTTCCTTTGGATACATTGGTTTCTTAGAATTGTATTACATTTTCTCTTATCTATTAATTTTCCAAGTTTTCTTTCTGTTTGTTTTTGTTTGTTTCTAGTTTAGTTCCATTGTTGTCAGAGAATATACTTTGTACAATTTGAATACTTTTAAATTAACACTTCTTTTATGGGCTAATAAATGGTCTATCCTGCTTCATGTGCACTTTAGAAAAATGTGTATTATGTTGTTTTGAGGTGGAGTATCATGTGGATGTTTGTCAATTCTAGTTGATTTATACTGTTGTTCAAGTCTTCAGTTATCTTGTTCATCAACAAGATCATCTTATTGTCATTACTGAAAGTGGACACTAGTTTCTAATAATTATTGTAGAATAGTGTGTTTCTCCCTTCAATTTCATCCGTTTTTACTTTATGTATTTTGTTGCTCTGTTTTTAGATGTTTGTGCATTTATAAATGTTATAATTTCCTGATGGACTGACTTTTCATCATTATAAAATGTCCCTATTTATCTTTACTAACATGTTTTGTTTAAAGTCTATTTTGCTTGACATTAATTTAGTGACAAAAAACTCACGTATGATTGCTATTTGCATGGCATATCTCTGTTTCCTCTTATTTTACATCTATGTGTATCTCTGAATCCAAAATTTTCTGCTGTAGACATCATGTAGTTGGTTCTTTTTTTATTCATAAAAGCTGGCAATCTCTGTCTTTTAGTTGGATTGTTAAATAAATTTGCATTTAGTACTATTATTGATATAATTTGATTCTGGTCTGCTTTTTTGAATTTTGATGTAATTTGATTCTGGTCCACTTTTTTGAATTTTGTTTTTGAATTCTGGAGTCACTTGTTTTCAGCCTGAGAACTTTATTTTCCTTTTAATATTGGATGGTAGTTTGGCTGATTAACAGTTTTTTGATTAACAGTTTTTAATTTTCAAACTTAGAACATGTCATTCAGTGCCTTCTGGCCTTCTTTACTTCTGAGGAGAAGTTATCCCTCAATATTATTTGAGGTCCCATGTTCATGACAAGTCATTTTTCTCTTGCTGATTTCAAAATGTTCTCTTTGTCTTTGGATTTCGGCATTTTTACTATGATGTGTCTAAGTGTGAATCTCTTTGTGTTTATCCTACTCAGAATTTCTTGAGCTTCTTGGATGTATAGATTACTGTATTTCCTAAAATTTAAGATATTTTCAGAAATATTTGAATATTTTTCTTCTTTTTACTCTCTTCTCCGTATAGTATGGTCATTACATTTATGTTGGTGCTTTTAATGGTGTCCTATATTTTCCTATGGCAGTCTTCATTTTCTTCATTCTTTTCTATCTCAATTTTTTTAAAATTACAAAGTCTATCTTTATCTATTTTCAGGCTCACTAATTCTTTTACCATCTCAAATCCACTGTTAAGCCCCTCTAGTGAATTTTAGAAATTTTTAATTTTGGTTATTGTATATTTCAACTCAATTTTATCCAGTTTTTAAAAAATTATTTGTCTTTTATGATACTCTGTATTGGATGAGACATTGTTATTCAATTCTTGGAACATGGCTTCCTCTAGTCCTTTGAACATTTTAGTAGAAAAAGATTTCATATAGCTTCTTTGGAATCTACTTCTACTAAATCTAGGCTCCTCGAAGACAGTTCCTGTTGCATTCTTTCTTCCTTGTGTATGAATCACATTTTCTTTGTATGTCTTTTCATGTCTTTGTAAGTTTTGTTGAAAACTCAAAAATTTAGTTAATAATCAATTCTGGATAGTGATCTCTGGTTCTGGGGCTTGTTGGTGTTATTTTGTTCATTTGTTTGTTTGGTCACTTCTCTGGATTAGTTCAGTGAGGTTTATTTCTCCTGCAGTGTGCATTTTCTGATGTTTCATCTCAGAGGTCATAGCCCTGAACATGCATAGTTTTCCTATCAGCAATGACTGTGGTTTTAGTTATTTATAAATTTCTTCCCAGTCTGAGCCAATTAAATTAGGCTTCCTCTACAAGAGCAAGATGTTGCCAAGGTTTTAAGCTTTCTCTAACCCAAGGAGGATTCTTCTTAGCTCTTTATCCCCCAGTTGTCTGTGTTAAACTTCTAGCTCATCTACCTTTACTTTATTGTTGTTAGTATTATGGAGCTACCAACCTTTCTTTCTTTTTTTTTTTTTTTTTTTTTTTTTTTTGTCTTTTTCGTGACCAGTAAGGGGATCACAACCCTTGGTGTGGTGTTGCCCACACCACGCTCATCCAGTGAACACACCGGCCAGTCCTATATAGGATCTGAACCCGTGGTGGGAGCGTCGCTGTGTTCCCAGCACCACACTCTCCTGAGTGCGCCACGGGGCTGGCCCTACCAACCTTTTCTTAATTGCTCACCACCAACATTTTTGTTTTTGATAATACCTATAGGCATAAACTTTGTTATGCTTTTTTTCCAAATAAAGTCAGTACCCTGACAGAGAGCTTCAGTTGTTCCTTCCAGGATGAAAATGCAGTCCTAGACTAGGGACTGCAGGGAGAAGGAGCCCTGTAGTCTTGACTGCACCAGCCAGTAGTAGAGCTTCCATCACACTGATCTGGGAGGAGGGAAGGAAGGAGCTTTTCTTATTAAGATTTGGTAGATTTTTTTAAATGGGTGTTTCTATGTATGCTGTCTGTACTTAGGAAAATTTCCAGAGGATACAATTTTTAAAAAAATAATTTGCATCAATTAAATGGATGTTTTACTAGGGAGAGTGACTGCCAAGCTCCTTACTCTACCATTCTGGTGTGTTTAGTTCTGTGGACCTTTTTCATGGTTCTCCCCTTCTGCCTGAGGTGATCAGATCTGCACACTTTTCCAGAAGTACTCATAGGTGAATGATTTTTCAAATTCATAGTACATCAAACTTAAATTCAACTAAAGGAAATTTGGCATATTTCAGTCCTCAGTCCAACACCAGGGTGAATTGTAGTAGAGGATGACTACATTTTTTTATATTTGACTTCTACATAATTTTTGTACATAAAAATACTTGTGAATGATGCATGTAATTTCTCGTTCATTTGAATATAAACTACTGCAAATGAAATTATAAAACTTCAAAAAAATAAATCATAATATTTTTTAAGAATACCAATTAAAGAAGTACCATGTGCACATTTGAAAAAAAATTTACAAAATATTTTGCAACAAATGAGCTTAATACTTATGATATAAAAGCAAATATAATTTGATCACTGTTTTATAAAGAATTGTCTTTATGACGCAAAGTTTATGAATTGCCTTCCTGTTGGGGTCATATTCTTTTTCAAAAAATATGTTTTTGAAATGGGTATACAGAGCATAATAGAGCATTTTAGCAATACAATTTTATCAAAGTCTTTTAAAGATATATTTAGTATTTTATCAAAACACGAACTTTACATGTGTAGCATCCATTTGTAAAATTATTATCTTGAAACATTGTACAATTAGGAGTGTATGTATCTCCAAGCACATTCTTGTAAGATGCTTTCTGAGTCTTTCTTCTTTTTTACACTGATTATTTTTTACGTTGGTGTGTCTTAAGATTGATAAGTTAACTTAGCAAACTTTTTAAGGTAACCACTGAAGGGCATACATTGTACCTTTCTCTAGTATAGATTTGCATATGTGAATGCAAAGTGAAATCCAGCAAAAAGTATTTCCAGCATATTAAAATGTGCACTGAGAGGACTTCTCTCCACTCTATACCAATTGAAGTCATTCCACTCTTTGCCATATTCTATACATAGGTTGGCTCTGGAACCATGAGTGTGCAAATGTTTTCTCAAGGTAAAATTATCATGAGAGCAAGATATTGTTCTTGGAAAATAAACTTTAACTTTTTAAGCTCCATTTTAGCAAATTCTGTCATCTGTTTGTGATCTGAGAAATCAATTTCAGGTATTCCTTCAAGAAAGAGATTCCTTTCCTGTCATGTAATCTGTGTATTCAGAAGGTGAGTTCTCTCCCATAATCTTTTCTTCAGGAGTTGAGTTCTCTCCCACAATTTGTTCTTCACCTATTGTGCAATAGCCCATACGTTCTTAAAAATTTACCCCAGGACAATATGGTAAGAGAAAACTAGTCCTTTAAGCTCTCGATTTGTACCTTAGAGCTATGTTTTAAGTATCTCTGTAAGCAGGCATCACTATGCTCAGACATTTCAGAAGGACACCTTTGTGTAAACCTCTGTCTCTGTCTCTTTCTTTCCTTTATTGATGAATAATTCTAGATCAATTAATTAGAGGAATTTCACTTAGGTTCCAAATTCTGAAAATGGTCTAAACTTTGCTAAATTCTATCACAATTGATCAATATGTTCCCAAGAAAATGCTCTTTAATCCTTGTATTCATACAGTTCCAGCCTTCTGTGTAGTAAGTACTTTCAGCATTTAGCAGGAACTCCTCAAACTCTGCTTCAGCACTGAGATGTTAGGAGACTTTGCAAAGTTTTATGACTCATTTATCTAATTTGCCTCTTCCTCTAATTCCCTTCTGCCTGATACCCCAACATGAATACTATTACATTTTCAGAAGGCCAAGAAAGGGAACTAGAAACAAATCATAGTTGTCCTCTATCAGAAAGTGAAACTAGTGTTCATTAAATACATATATTACAGTACATTTCCAGTGGGAGGTTCACTAAATATTATTTAACTCTGTAATACTTGGCTCCATTTCAGAAATCTGGGCTAAAATACCTTCTTTGGGCCCAACCACTATGTCATTCTATACACTGAGTTTCTGTGAAAGAGTCTGTGCTGTGTTCAAAATGGTTGCCACAGTAATTCACCTTTTAGTATTCCTTCATATATAATCTCATTGATGGAGTGATGGACATTTGCAAGAATAAGATACCTAGGCACCTAGGACATTGTGAGTCTGAGAATGTAAGATTTTAAGGTTCATAGACTTAAGACATCTACTCCAAAAGTGAGTATTATCTTTTAAATCAGATTTTTTCTTTTCTTTTTTTAGGTGTCATTTTTACTTTAAGAAAAAAAGGGGAGAAACAGCAGTAATTTTTGTAGTATACAGTAGACTTAGCACTGAAAAAAGAAAAAGAAAAGGAAGAAAGAAAAGGCTGTTTACTTGCCACCAATCTGCTTTGTAGCTTTATAATTAGCTAATTTAATGGAGTTTTTTCCCTATCCCTTTGCATATAAAAGTGAAACTTTTCATTTAAAAAAATCTTATTACTGCCTTGTCTTCTTTGAAGAAATTATAGTAATAATAGTAACAATTAATGGATGTTTAATTCAGAACGTTGTACTAGTATCTGCAGTAAATAAAAATAAAATGTGAGGACACTGTATCTTCAAATGTCTTATAGGTTACTCAGTGACCAATGTAGGTTCACTGGGGGAAACTAAATGTGTGATTAGTAATAAATTAGCATAGTAACAAAGTTAAGATTAAATTGAATATTTATGTGGAAATACTGAGGAGATCAAGAATTAAAAAGTGGTCAGGGGGAAGGAATAGTTTATCTGGAAAATTCCATTTATTTTGTATCATAAAAACAGACTGAATATGAAGTAGCAGATAAAATAAATTAAAGCACTCAAGTGGTGAAAACACCGAGGTCAAAATTATGTATATAAGGTATGTAAACGTAAATGTGCAGTCAGCAAACAGATTGGCTTGGGAGGGAAAGAAGGATGATGTTTGAAAAACAAACAAAAGGCAATGTATCATAAAAGAACAAATGAAAATGATTAATAAAGATGTGTAAAATGTTCACGTTGAGATACAGAGATGAAAGATTCAATTCCTGGGTTTTCTACAATTAAATGAAGAGAATGATAATAAAATTCATTCCTTTTATTAGAGAATTGGAGCAAAATGGACAATAAGTTGTCAGCATGCCCTTGAAAATTAGAAGAACATAATCTGGAAATTTTGTAATATTTAGTTATTACATTATGTTACTCTATTTTAACATCTCCTTCATTGCACAGATGCTTCTATAATGTGAATTTCAATATAAGAGCATCTCACTTTCAAATATTATGCATAAAGTACTGGGCTCAATGTAAGTAATAACAAAATATATGAACATGTTTCTAAAGATTATTTTGGAAACTAAATATTTAAAATGTAATTATGCTCTGACCATGGTAAAAAGCTCTAATTCTATCTGAATGTGCTTTGTGAATTTGGAATGTATGGTATCATATTTCCTTATAGCAAATATGTTAAATAAGATTTTCTCATAGCAAGTTTTATGAAATACATTGTATGTATTTCACCTATGGCCTTTCTCATTGCGTGCAATTTTTTAAATCAGCTATTACTGAATGACTATGTCCTTTTATGTGGATCAAAAATGTGTTGTTTTACGATATATTTCTAATTTTAGAATAATTCTAATTATTTTTCCACTTGATAGCTTGAAAATGTCTAAATAGTCATAACTGCCAATCCCTGCCGAAATCTTTTCTTTTCTAAATAAAACATGCTCGATCTATTAAAAAAAAACCAAACAAAAAAACCCCTCTATTTGTCCATGTTATTTAATGTGGATGATCTATTAAATGGTAGTATGTGTGTTTAATGTATAAATAAATAAAATACATATATTGAGAGTGCATGATCAAAAATGTATTGCTGATAGGATGTGTCATTAGAAACATTTAAAAGTCACTGCTATACATGCTTATATACTCTTTACCTCGTGAATGTCATTAATGTTAGAATTTACTTAAGAGGCAGCTCAGATTTGTTTTTTCCAAAAGAATATTGTATAACTCACAAGCATTAATATCAAGCCTGTTAAACTGACAGTTCTTGCTGTTTTTTTGACTCCTTCTGGTCCCCACTAATTATTCAGGATTGCATTGTAAAATGGAACAGTGACAGCTGCTTGCAGTCTGATTGCCTCTGATTTAAGGGTTTTTGGTGAATGCATAGGTGAGTTATAACTAAGGTTATTTGCTGTCATCCAATAAATACTGTCATTGTCTGCCCAAATGAGCTATTCTGGTTGTTGAATGAATTAATTAATTGAATCTGCTTTGCATAGTAATATCGTTGATTGTTGTGATGAAGCTGTTATTTTGGTTTTGCTTGTTCTTAAGTTGCATTTTTTCTGCCTGTCTTCATGCTTAACCAGTGAATGTTTACTTCATAGATCAGCTTTGGATACATTGTACTATATTTTTCTATCATTTAATTGGGATTATTTTCAAAATGCAATCTTATTTTATCTTTTTTCATACATCCTTCACTGTCTCATACCTCTCTATATACTTTCTGAAGTAAACCTTGCATTCTAAAAACAGATTCCTAATAATGTTGATTGGTCTTCTGCCTGTTATATGCATGGATAAGATTGTTGCCTTTAATGTACAAGGCAGATATTCCAAAGACAGAATTTCTGCCACCTTCAAACACAGAATAATCAAGAGGACAGGATAATGATTTCTCTTGGGAATTTTTTCCAGAAGCTAGGGCAAAGCTGTTAGACATGCTTTGGGAAATGGCTGTCACCCATAATTCATTTATTTTTAACAGTGGGTGGAAGCCAGTATTGTAGAAAATCAATAATTGAGTAGAAAAAGAAATAGGAATGTTTTGAAACTAAATATAAATAACATTTCCTTAATGCAATAATGGTTGAGAGACAACGAAGGGTTGGAAGAGGGTATGAGAAAGATTACTTTCAGTGGGATTTTGAACTAATTGAAATGGAGTGGTTGTAGGTAGACTCAGTTGTGAATCTCAGTCTAAGGTATTTTTTAGATTAGTGCTTTGGGATGGCTATGGGTTCAGATCTAAAAAACGGATTTGTGATGTTGATCAAGACATATCAGAAGGAATTTCACACACAGAAAGAGGTCTCTTCTATGCACATAATCAATTTTAATGTGAGGGGTTATAATGAAAGACGATTAGTGACACTTTGGACCAGTGACAGAAGAAAATAAAAAAGAGGAGAAAAGGCTAGAGGAAGTAAAACTATTTAAAAACCCATGTATATAGCATGTTCTACAAAAAATTAACTGTGCTTTTACCAAGTGTTATAATTTATTTACTTCCTTTGAAAAGATAGTAATGTTCAAAGGAAAGAAAATCAAGGTTCAGTTTATTACCTTAAGATTTTCCTAACATGTCAGTCCTACATTTTCAAAGTAGCTTAGAAAATCTGACCTTTCTTTCAATATGTTTTCATTTTAGATAATATTTGTATTTTACTTCTGAAGATGTCTATCTGTGATCTTACAACACTGAATTCTGAAAGCATATTACATATTGCATTTAACTGTCACAAGTCCATCAGAGTGATAACAAGAACAAAATGAACTGTTAGAACAACACTTAACTTTAAGGCATAATATTAGTTGAAAAGATTAGGACTATGCAATCTCAATTTTCCCAGTCCAAAGTGAAAAGCAGAACTAGCCTTGAAACAAAAAATACATTGAAATTGTTTTTACTTAACACAAAATTAAGTCAATTTCAACATCTCTCTGCCATGAGTTATAGAGTAATATAGAAGCACACAACAAAAGTACTAACTAAGGTGGAATTAATTCCGTTAGGTAGGTTGTTGTGCACATGGATACTACCAAGAAATATTACTTCTACTCTTAATAAAAGAAAATCATAGAATTAACCAAACCACAGCTGTTTCATTAAAACAACATATGGACAACATCACTCAGCATTCGGGAAATGCAAATCAAAACCACTTTGAGATACTATCTCACTCCAGTTGGGATGGCTAGTATCAAAAAGACTGAGAATGATAAATGCTAGCGAGGTTGCAGAGAAAAAGGAACCCTCATACACTGTTGGAAGGACTGGAAAATTGTGCAGCCTTTATGGAAAATGGTATGGTGGTTCCTCAAACAATTACAGATAGATCTACCACATGACCCAGCTATCCCACTGCTGGGAATATACCCTAAGAAATAGAAATCAGCAAGTCAAAGGGATACCTGTACTCCATTGTTTATTGCAGCATTCTTTACAATAGCCAAGAGTTGGAACCAGCCCAAATGTTCATCATCAGATGAGTGGATAAATAAAATGTGGTATACCTATACAAGGGAATACTACTTTGCTATAAGAGAGAATGAAATACTACCATTTGCAGCAACATGGATGGACTTAAAAAACATATTAAATGAAATAAGCCAGGCTCAGAAAGAGAAATAACACAAGTTCTCACTTATTTGTGGGAGCTAAAAATAAATAAGTAAGTAAGAAAGTAAGTAAACAAACAAACAAACAAACAAACGGTGAGGTGGGGAGGGGTGGGGAAGATGACATAACAATCACAACAATTCCTTGAACTGTTAAGACAAGTGAACAGATGTGATGTTGATGGGGGGATGAGAGAGAAGGTGGGGGAGAGAGGAATTGGTAAAGAGACATGAAAATCAAATACATTGTATATTGATAAATTAAAATAGAAACAACAACAACAACAACAACAACATATGGGACTAAACTGTAAACAAAGCAAAACAAAGAACCCCTAGGTCACTCCTCTTTATTATAAACATACTAGAAATATATATGAAAACGAAAAGTTTATGATACATATAAATTATAAAGTAGAACTTACTCTCATTAGTGAATTTTAATGAAATTATTCTTTCATCCAATTTCAATGCAAATACATTATATTTGGCCAGATCACAACAGCCTGTTTTAAAAGGTTTTAATTTGATAGTGAGATAGTTTCAGAAAGTTTCAAAAATAATAAGGTTTGAGTGGTCCATTCATCCTTGTTTTGTCAGATTATGAGACTCCATTACTTGAAAAACATTTCATTGCCCGCACTATATTTTTGTTTGTTTGTTTGGAAATTTTTTCCCTTTTATCTGGTAACACTAGCATTGAAAACATACCAGAAAGAGATTAATTAATTTTGTTTTTCAAGCCCTGTTATCAATTTTAGATGAAGAGACTTTTACACTTAGAACACATTAGAGGTAATGTCTAAATGATAATATAGTGAGAAAACTTAGATCTATAAAGCTAGAATAATTTGTATAAAGCCATACAGACAATTATAAAATGGCCAGAAATAGAACACACTATTTTCCTCCAGCTTTATTGGAGTATAATTCACATAAAATAAAATTCACCTATTTTAAGTGTACAATATAATTTGCTTTGACAAAACTTTCCTTTATTTAAATGCCACAATATATTTCACTTTGCAAAACTGTTTTCCAAAGTGGTGGTACTATTTTATATCCCTATCAACAAAGGATGAGAGTTACAATTGCTTTCCAAATGTTCCAATTTCTTGTTAATTTAAAAACAAGCCACGTTATTGGACATGCAATCTGATCTCATGATTTAAAAAAGACTTTTAAAATTGAAGTATAGCATACAGAAAAGTGCACAAATCATGATTGCAAAGCTTGATGAACTTTACAAAGAGAACACTCTTAGAAAACCACTACACACATCAAGCAACAGAATATTTCTAGCTCTTCAAAAGCTCTGTCATTATTCCTCCAGGTTACTACTGCCCCTGAAAGATAAAGAATATCCTTAATTCTAGCACTTCAAAACTAGTTTTGCTTTTTTGACCTTTATATCATTGGAATCATAAGGTATATATTTTCATCTGTTTCTCTTTTCTTGACATTGGGTTTTTAATAGTCAATAGTTTATTAATTGCTATTAATTAAAATACTCAATTTTTAAAAATGTACCACACGTTACTTATTCACTTTACTTTTGATGAACATTGGAATTCATTCTAATTCTGGTTTATTACTAATAATCACTATAAATACTATTTTGTGTATTTTATGTATCTTTTTGTAAATGTATTGTTGATAGATGTTTACTTAGGAATAAAATTGCTGGGACAGATGGTATGTATATATTGTTAAAAACTGAATTGTGTCCTTTCCAAATTGATATGTTGAAGCTCTAACCCCCAATGTGACTGTATTTGGAGTCAGAGCCAGTGAGGATGTGATAAAAGATAAACAATGTTTATAAAAAAAGATAAGTAATAAGGGAAGGCCAATAATCTCATAGGTTTGATGTCACTATAAGAAGGTGAAGAAACACCAGAGCTCTCTCTCTTTACAAAGTCTTTGCGAGGTGCCATATCCCGAAGTGTTTCCCCTCTGCCTTCTTTTAGGGGTTTTACAGGTTCAGGTCTTATATTTAAGTCTTTAATCCATTTTGAGTTGATTTTGGTAGAGGTATGGGTCTAGCTTCATTTTTCTACCTATGGATTTCCAGATTTCCCAGCACCATTTATTGAAGAGGCAGTTTTTTCCCCAATGTATGTTCTTGTTCCTTTTGTCAAAGATCAGTTGGCTATAAGTATGTGGGTTGTTTTTGGGGTTCTCTATTTTGTTCCATTGGTCTAAGTGTCTGTTTTCTTGCCAGTACTATGCTGTTTTGGTTACTATAGCTTTGTAGTATAGTTTGAAGTCAGGGAGTGTTAACCTTCAGTTTTATTTATTTGTTTATTTATTTGTTTGTTTATTTATTTATTTTTCATTTGCAAAACTTGTTTTGCATTTAACGTGTAGGTAGATTTGGGGAGAATTCACTGCTTTACAATATTGAATCTCCTAAGCTATGCACATATTGTATTTCTCAGTTTTTATTGTTGGTCATGAATATTCATGGGATACTAAGCTGACTGTCACCCCTCGTGCCCAAGATGTGAAGGCCAGATTCATACTGTCAAAATGCACATTACCACAAATTGCATTTGTACCCCATGTCCACCACCCAATTATGCCCAACATTCCTCCCACTCCCCCTTCCCCACCACTCCACTTTGTAGCCAAAGGTATATTCTTACACTCTGCAAGTCCAGTGCACCACTGTGGTTTGTCTTTCCTTCTTTCTTTCTCTCTTAGCTACTACTTATGAGTGAGGACATGCAGTATTTATCCTTCTGTGCTTTGCTTATTCCACTCAAAATAAGTTTTTCCAGGCTCATCTATGTTGTTGCAAAAGGGAGAATTTCATTCTTTTTATGGTAGAGTAGTATTACATGATGTATATAGACTACAGTTTCCTTATCCAATCATCCATTGATGGACATTTAGGTTGGTTCCATGTCTTGGCTATTGTAAACAGAGCTGTGATGAACATTTGAGTGCAGGTGTCCCTTCAACATGATGATTTCCACTCCTCTGGGTATATACCCAGAAGTGGGATTGCTGGATCATGTAGAGGATCGGCCTGTAGATGTTTGAGAAACCTCCATACTGTTTTTCATAGTGGTTGTACTAATTTACAGTCCCACCAACAGTGCAGGAGCATTCCCTTCTCTCCACACCCTCGCCAGCATTTGTCATTCACTGTGTTTTTGATTACAGCCAGTCTAACTGGGGTGAGGTGGTATATCAGTGTAGTTTTAATATGCATTTCCCTGATGACTAGTGATGTTGAGCATTTTTTCATGAACCTGTTGGCCATTTGTATGTCTT
This sequence comes from Galeopterus variegatus, assembly GCF_000696425.1. NCBI lineage: Eukaryota > Metazoa > Chordata > Mammalia > Dermoptera > Cynocephalidae > Galeopterus > Galeopterus variegatus. The sequence goes on along the minus strand of NW_007731452.1, from coordinate 124,454 downwards.
CCTTTGAAAAATGTGTATTCAGCTCCTTTACCCAGTTTTTAATTGGCTTATTTGGTTTTTTACTGTGTAATTGCTTGAGTTTCTTGTATATTATGGGTATTAATCCCTTGTCAGATGCATTTTTAGCAAAACTTTTCTCCCACTCTGTAGGATTTACTCTGTTGATTGTTTCCTTTGGGTTTATTTGCTTTTTGATCAGGATTGCTTTAGTTATTTGTGATCTTTTGTTGTTCCATATGAATGTTAGCATTGTATTTTCTATTTCTGTGAAGAATGTCATTGGTATTTTGACAGGGATTGCATTGAATCTGTAGGTCACTTTGGGTAGTATGAACATTTTCACAATATCAGTCCTTCCATTCCAAGAGCATGAAATGTCTTTCCATCTTTTTGTGTTCTCTTTAATTTATTTGAGGAGTGATCTGTAGTTTTTATTGTAGTGATCTTTTATCTCCTTGGGTAAATTGATTTCTAGGTATTTCATTTTTGTGGTATTTGGAGTATTTTAAATGGTCTTGCTTTTTTGATTTCTTTTTCTGCTAGTTTGTTATTGGAATAAAAAAATGCTACTGATTTTTGCACGTTGATTGTATATCCTGAAACTCTACAGAAATCACTTATCAGCTCTCAAAGTTTTTTGGTAGAGTATTTAGGTTTATCTATGTATAGGATTATGTCATCTGCATTAGAGATAATTTGATTTCATCCTTTCCAGTATGGATGTCCTTTATTTCTTTCTCTTGCCTGATTGCTCCAGCTAGTAATTCCAATACTATGTTAAATACAAGTGATGAGAGTGGGCATCCTTATCTTGATCCTGTTCTTAAGGGAAAAGCCTTTGGTTTTTACCCATTCAGGATGATATTGATGGTAAACTTGTTGTAGAAGACTTTTATTGTGTTGAGGTATTTTCCTTCTATGCCTAATTTGCTAAGAGTCTTTATCATGAAGGGATGTTGAATTTTGTCAAATGCTTTTTATGGATCTGTTGACATAATCATATAGTTTTGTCCTTGATTTTGCTGATATGGTGTATCACATTTATTGACTTGCATATGTTGAACCATCCTTGCAACTCTGGGATGAATTCCATTTGATCATGGTGTATAATCTTTCTGATGTGTTGCTTTAATCTGTTTGCTAATATATGGTTGAAGATTTTTCCATTGATTTTCATCAAAGATATTGGCTGGTAGTTTTCTTTTCTTTTCTTTTCTTTTTTTTTTTTTTTTTTGTTCTATCTTTGTCTGGTTTTGTTATCAGGCAAAGCTGGCCTCATAGAATGAGTTGGGCAGAATGGCTTCTGTGTCAATTTTTTGGAATAATTTGAAGACAATTGGTATTAATTCCTCTTTAAGTGTTACCTAGAATTTCTCAGTAAAGCCATTCCAGTACTGGGCATTTATTAGTTGAAAGATTGCTGATTACTGATTCCATCTTGTTGCTTGTTATTGATCTGTTCAGGTTTTCTATGTCTTCTTGGTTCAGTCTTAGTAATTTGTTTGTGTTGAGAAATTTATCTGTTTCCTCCAGGTTTTCAAATTTGTTGGCATATAGTTGTCTGTAACAGTCTCTAATGATTCTTCATATTTCTGTGGTATCAGTTGTAATGGGTCCTCTTTCATTTCTGATTTTTTGTTTTTGTGTCCCTCTCCTTTTTTTTTTGTTGGCCTTGCTAATGGTTTGTCTATTTTGTTTATCTTCTCAAAAAAATAAAAATAAAAACTTTTCATTTCATTGATCTTTTTTATGATTTTGGGGGTCTCTATTTCATTTAGTTCTGCTCTGATCATAATTATTTCTTTCCATCTACTAATTTTGTGGTTGGATTGGTCTTGTTTTTCTATTTTTTGAGGCATAGTGTTAGGTTGTTTATTTGAAAACATTCTCTTCTTTTGATGTAAGTGTTATGGCCATAAACTAACTTCTTAGTACTGCTTTTGCTGTATCCTGCAGGTTTTGGTATGATGTGTCTTTATTTCATTATTGTCAAGAAATTTTTTTATTTTCTGTTTAATTTCTTCTTGGACTGTTGGGTCATTCAGGAGCATGTTGTTTAATTTCCATGTGTTTGAGTGGAATTAGGTACTTTTCCTATGGCAGCTCCTGAGCCCTAAATCAGGGACAATTGCTGGGGACAGAGTCATTTACTGAGAGCACCATCTGGCAAGGAAGAAGCAAGGGGAATGAGCCTGTGGTAGGGTGTGCTTCACTTTTTGAGTCAGAGGTCCTTTTGGCTGGCTTACTGATAGATGATGTGGGGACAATTCTTTTCTTTCAGACTCTTCATTATTGCACAAATAAGCACACAGATGTTCACAGAAAAGATGTTAGCCAGCCTCCATACCCCGAGTATTCTTCTTTCTCTCTTTATCCCAGAGCCTGAGTTCTCTTCCATTCTTTTCAAAGCACAGTGGAAATAGAAAGGATGCTTAGAAAAGTTGATAAAAATAAAATAGAATAGAAATCTCATAAATCTGATAATTCTTACCCTGAATTCCATGTTATGCAGAATTTATATTCAGTAGAAATATCTTTTTCAGAACAAATAAAAATTCATCCCAAGGGCAAAAAACAAACAAACAAAAATGTATGTGTTTGTATAGTTTCCAGAGTTTTGCTTGCCATTGATTCTAGTTTTAATCCATCATGTTCTGAAAAGATATTTGAAATGATTTCAATTTTTTAAAATTTGTTGAGACTTTATTTGTGACCTAACATATGGTCTATGCTGGAGAATATTCCATGTGCTGATTAGAAGAATGGATATACCATATTTGTTGGACGAAATGTTCTGTAGTTATCTGCCAAGTCCAATTGGTCTGAAGTATAGTTTAAATCCTGTGTTTCTTTCTTGATTTGTTGCCTAGATGATCTGCCCAATGCTGAGAGAGGTGTGCTCAGATCCCTAACTATTATCGTATTGGGGTCTATTTCTTCTTTAGTTCTAAGAGTGTTTGCTTTATATATCTGGGTGCTCCAGTGTGGGGTGTATATATATTTATGATTGTTATGTCTTCTTGCTGAATAGATACCTTTATCATTATATAATGGCCTTCTCTGTCTTTTTTTATTGCTTTTGGTTTAGAGTCTATTTTATTCGTTTTAAGAACAGCTACTATTGCTCATTTTTGGTTTCCATTTGTATGGTATATCTTTTTCCATTCCTTCACTATTAGTCTGTGTGCATCTTTACCAGTGAGATGAGTCTCTTGAAGAAATCACATAATTGGGTCTAGCTTTTTAATCCAATCAATCAGTCTGTATCCTTTGAGTGGGGAATTTAATCCATTCACATTTAAGGTTGTTATTGAGAGGAACTGTCTTACTCCTATCATTTCATTAGTTTTCCTAAGATTGATTTAAATATCTTTCGTTCCTTTCTTTTCCTTTTACTGCTTGTCTTCAGTTTTCATTGGTTTTTCTGAGGTCATATGGCATAGTCTCTTTCTCTTTCTCATTTGCATATCTGCTCTACCAGTGGTGTTTGTTCTTTCTAGTGTATTCATGTTGGTGATTATTGTTTTTTGGGTTCCAGGTGCAGGACTCCCTTAAAGATTTCTTATAGAGCTTTTTGGGTGATGGTGAAGTCCTGCAGATTATCTTTGTCCGCAAGAAGACAGCTTATGTTGTCTCTTGAAGACAGCATATACTTAGGTCTGGCTTATTAATCCAATATCTGTCAGTCTGTGTGTTTTGAATAGGGAGTTTAATCCATTCACATTTATGGTTGTTATTAACAGTTATTAGTTTTCTGCTGTCACTTTTTTGTTTTTTGCTTAGATGTTTTAAATATCTTTTCTTCATTTCTTCCCTCTTTATTTCTCTTCTTCAATGGTAGTTGGAAATTTGAGGTGGCATGATTTAGTTTCTTTCCCTTTCTCATTTGGATTTTTGTTTTAACAGCAGGTTTTACTCTTTCTTATGTATCCATTATGGTGATCATTATTATTCAGAGTCTAAGTGAAGGACTCCCTTAAGAATTTCTTGCTCAGCTGGTCTTGTGGTGGTGATCTCCTAAAATTTTTGTTTGTTTGGGAAATATGCTATTTCTCCCTCATTTCTGAAGAAGAGCCTTGGTGGGTGTAGAATTCTTGGTTGATATATATATTTTTTTCTTTTAGTATTTTGACTACATCATCCCATTTTCTTCTGGCCTGTAGGGTTACAGTTGAGAAGTCTGCTCTTAGTCTGAAGGGGGCTCCCTTATAGGTGACTTGATGTTTTCTCTTGCTGCTTTTAGAATTCTCTCTTTGTCTTTGAGCTCTGCAAATCTGTAATTTGTCTTGGAGAGGATATTTTTGGATTGAATCTGTTTGGGAGCTTTGGGTTTCATGGATCTGACAGTCTTCATCTCTCCCTATGCCTGGGAAGTTTTTGTTATTATTTCTTTGAATAGGTTTTCAATGCATTTCCCTTTCTCCTCACCTTCTAGAATGCCCATGAGTCAGATGTTTGAGCACTTGAGGTGGTCTGCTAGCTCTCTTAGGCTTTATTCATCAGTTTTAATTCTTTTTTCCTTTTCTTTGTCTGCCTGCATTATTTCAAAAAGACCATCTTTGAGATCTGAAATCCTTTCTTTTGCTTTCTCTAGCTGCTACTCAAGCTCTCTGTTGTGTTTTTTATATCATTCAGTTAATGTTTCATTTCTAGGAGTTCTGCTACATTACTTTTTAAGGTAGTAATCTCTTTGTAAATTTCCTCCTTCATTCTGGATACTTTTTCTTGTTTCATTGTGTTCTCTAATTGAGTCTTCTCTTATCTTTTCAAGTTTCCTAAAGATCATTGCTCAGAATTCCTTTTCAGACATTTCAAGGGTTTCCTGTTCTTTGGTTACTGGTATTGGAGCATTACTGTATTCCTTTGGTGGTGTCATATTTTCTTGTTGGTTTGTAGTTCTAGTATTTTTTCATTGATGCTTGGTCATCTGGTAGAGCACTTGCTTCTTCTTACTCTGGTTTTGGCTATGAGGATAAAGATTTCCTCCTCTATTGTAGGCTCCCAATGGTGACTCTTATTTTATCGATGTTGTTGAGTGTGTGGTGGGTTTCCTGTAAAGTGTTCCTGGCTGCTACTGTGTTGGTGACCATCATAGCAGTGACAGTAGGTGTGGCAGTGGCTGTGTTACACCACCTTGGCTTCTGTTCCAGCAGTGCACAGGGCTTTCTGGGCCAGGAGTCTGGGTCCCCAAAGACCTGCATGATTCCTCTCACCTCGGCACTTGCTGGGGCCTTGGGCAGGTAACTTCAGGGCTTGAGTCTGGGCCCCTGATATCACACAGGTCTCAGTTCACCTCAATGCCTATTGGGGCTCTCTTTTAGTACTCTGAATGCACCATACCAATCTCTTCTGACCTGTAGAGTTTATGTTGAGATGTCTGCTATTAGTCTGATGGAAATTCCCTTCTAGGTTACTTGACACTTTTCTCTGGCTGTTTTTAGGATTCTCTCTTTGTCCTTGACTCTTGATAGTTTGACTACATTGTGTCTTGGAGAAGACATTTTTAGATTGAATCTGTTTGGGGACGTTTGAGCCTCTTGGATCTGGAAGTCCATAGCTCTACCAATATCTGGGAAGTTTCAAATACTTTTTCACTGAATACGTTTTCAATGTAATTTGTTTTCTCCTCCCCGTCCAGAAAACTCATGATTTGAATAATCTTGTGCTTAATGTGGTCTGCTAGCTCTCTCAGATTCTCATTTTTTTAATTCTATTTTTTTCCTTTTTTTTTGTCTGCATGTGTTATTTCAAAAAGACTATCTTTAACATCAGAAATTCTTTCTTCCACATGCTCTAGCCTACTGCTTACACTCTCAATTGTAGTTTTTATTTCATTGAATGAGTCTATCAGTTCCAGGAGTTCTGCTACATTCTTTTTTATTGAATTTATTTCTTGGTAAATCTCATGCTTCAATCTTGAATTGTTTTTCTTGTTTCATTTTGCTGTCTACCTAAGTCTTTCTGTATTTCACTGAGTTTGTTTGACTGTTACTCGAATTTCCTTTTCATATATTTCAAGTGTTTCCTGCTTTATGGAGTCTGGTAGTTGAGAAATATTGTATTCTTTTGGTGGTGTCATATTTCCTTATGTTTTCATATTTCTAGTCTCTCTACATTGATTTTCTAGTCATCTGGTTGAGCAGTTGCTTCTTCTTTTACTCTGAAGTGGGCTTTGAGGAGAGATTTCCTCCCGTAGATGTGTTTTATATTGATTGTTGAGTAGGGTATATTAGCATTGGTTCTGGGTAGACTCAGTAGTGTAGTCTCTGTGTTGGTACTTCTGCTGTATTCAATGTCAAATTTGTGTATAAGTGCCTCTGTGGTGCTGTCACCGGGGCACTTAGTGATTTCTTGTTGAGGTTAGTTGGGACATTGAGGATGTGGGCTAGGTCTTGAGATCTTAGGCAAAGTGCCTGAGTTCCTTTTCACTCTTTGGTTGGGGTGAGTGGCCCTATGTGGACTTGACAGCTCCCTGCCTAGTGTCCCACAACACTGATGGGTGCACTGGGGTATACTGGATCTCCTCAGTTTGAATGAGTAACCTTGGGCAAGGTTTCTCTTTCCTTGTTTCTATACCCAAAACTTCTCCTGTGTCCTTCCCTTGGATAAAGGCTGAGTTGGTGGTGGCTGGGAAATTTCCTCTGTACAGTGTTTGGCTATCCTGGGTTTCTATATTCTCCAAGTTCCCTACATGTGACTCTCCCTGGGTAAAAGTAGTCATGCTCACTGCACAGAGGGTAAAATTCCCCATGTAAATTGTGTCACTGGGGTGTGGGTCTGCACTGTCTTACCTCTTTCTGGTGTCTCCATTTGTGACACTTCTTGTGTCATTGCATGGTGGCGGTGATGGGTCTTGCCCTTGGCCAGTCTGACTGGTGCAATGACAGTGGTAACAGTGTGTGTGGCTGTTGGCAGCAGCAGTGTCCAAAGCAGTGGTGCAGTCAATAGCAGCAGAGGTCCTATACCCAACTAGGGTGGCTACTGCTTTAGCACTGACAGAATGTCACACCTGTTGCTGGTTGCCTGATGCAGTGACATGGTTGAGGGTTCTGCACCCATTTGATCCAGCTGGTGCAATGGCTATGATAGCAGCAGCCACACTGCAGGCAACTATGGCAGGCTTCCCCTGCATATCAGGCCCAGCTGGTGAGGTGGCTTGGGCCAGGTCCTGTGTGCAGCTGGTCTGGCTGCTGAGATGGAGTGGATGGCACATAGTGATGGCCACTGCACTGCAGGCAATTGTGGCAGGGGTCTCACGCACAGCTGGTCTGGCTTATGAGGCAGTTTGGGTTGATTCCTGGGTACAGCTGGTGTGGCTATTGCAGTAACTTAGAAGGTCTCTGGCAATGGCTGCTGTACTGCAGGCAGTGGCAGCAGGGGTCTGACCCCCAGATGGGGTGGTTGTTGGTTCAGCATTAGCAAGGGGCCCACATGCAGCTGATCCTGCTGGTGTGATCGGTATGGTGACTGCAGATATACTACGTGCAACTATGGCAAGGGGACCTGCAAGTAGCTGAGCTGGCTGTTGGGGGTGCTTGGGTGGGGGGTCTCACACATGGCTGGACTGGCTGGTGCAGTATCATAGATAGCTACTGGAAAATGCTGCTGCACTGCAGGTGGCTGTGGCAGGGTTCCCATGCATGGCCAGACTGACTGGTGCAGCAGTGTAGACAGGGATCCTGTGCATGGCTGGCCTGGTTGGAGCTGTAGCACCAGTTTGGATGGCTACTGGTAACAGCAGCAGCTGGAGATGTGCTGTGTTGCCAGCAGCATGGGATGGGGTGCAACTCACAGTGGGAAGGTGGGCGACTGTTCTGGGTCCTGACAATGTCACCAGTGAGTGCAGCACTGGTAATGGTAGGCCTGGTCTTGTCTCCTGTGGGAGAAACACATCCTGGGTTTCTCTATTCTGCCATATTTCCACAATTCTCCTAGTGGTGTTTAAAATTAGAAAGAAAGGAATTGGTCAAGAAAGTCCAATCTATCTAGTTGCATTTTGTTGCTTTGCCTCCCACAGATTTGTCACCCTTATTCCCCTGGGTGATGGAGCCACCATAGATTACTCAAAGCCCATATCTTCTGAGCAGTGAGAAGCCTCAAAAAGGGGTTAATCTCCTGGAACACTCAAGATAGAGGCATTCCTTCCATTTGGGAAATTAACCACGAATTGTGGTTCTTTTCCCACATTTATTCTCCAGACTAGAAAGTTACAGGAAGAGAACATAGGTGGGGTTTTTGCCAGGTATAATTTAACAAGTTTAACAATAGAAGCCAGTAACATTCAATAAGACAAGCAAGGTAACATTCTATAATGTAATTAAGTTGATCCACTAACAAATGCTTGATTTTACCAAACATTCTCTTCTTACAGCAACTTCCCAGTATCTTTACATATCAATCAGTAACTTGTCTGTCTTTGAGCCAGCAACCTTGCTGTGTTACAATTCTTTACCTTACAACAGAGACTATAGCCTGGGGAAAATTTCCTGTCCTTTGCAAGGTCAATATTTGAAAACGCAAGGCTTTGGAAAACCAGGCCCTGTGAAGTACATTTGCTTTATGCATACTCCACATCTTTCCCCATTTATTTATTTAAAAGAAAAAGCAAAAGCTATATGTCAGGTTTTCACAGTTAAGACAAAAGCATTTAAAGCAAAGTTGGTATCATTTAGCACGGCAAGTCCTTTTAATTTACTTCAGGTGAGGACTGATGATGTCATCATCTTAGAGTGGCTGTGTCCGCATCATTCCAGGTGCTGTGAATTGGGTGTAATTACCAATTATTGAAACTCCAGAATGGGATTCTGCTCTGAGTAACAGTTGATTCTGAGTCCAGAGAACTTGTTAATGTTCACCTGTCTGGGACATTACTGTTTCCAAAGCATCTAGCCTTTTGTAAAATTTTTGATCACTTACAAGTCTTTTGTTTAAGAACAGGATGTCTCATCCAAGGTACAACACCCTCTTTAAGGCCAGGAAAATTTAGAGAACTTCTTTTGTAGAGAAGATATTTCCCCCTTTATGACCAAGGCATTCCTCATAAAATCCCTGATGATCAATATCTTGATTGAAAAGGTCTTACTTTTTCTGTATAAATCCCATGCAGCTGGGAAGGCTCTTTCCCAGGTTGTCTTGTGTCCCACATTGGGGGAAAGATGGACAGCAGGACGAAGCAGCAGTTAGACCAAATTAAGGCAAAATGAAAGAGGGGTCAGCAACTTAAAAGTGAGACATGCTATCTTATATCCAAAGTATTAAATTATACCCTATTATAAAGAGAGAGTTAATTTTCATTATATTCATAAAAATGGCCACATTGCCATAATAATCATAAGGATACTTAAAGTTATTAAATTGGGGGGGGGGATCAAATAGGGAGAAAACAAATACTTTTATCTCTGTTTTAAATGATATTTTACCAAACTGTTGTTAGTTATACATAGCTTAAGAGAGAGTTTTCTTACATTTGGAAAACAAAATATTAAGAGAACCAACAGTGTTTCAAAATAAGGAAACTGTTGTTTTGACCTTTGTGAACAATTTCACAAACCTATCAGTTTCTTCATTAGAATTTTGGAAACTTAGTTTAAAGGTATGAACTCAAAGTTTGTCAGGAAACTGTGCCTATCAGAATATTTCATGAAATATTTGAAGATATAACATTTTAAAATTATAATTGAGCCAAGCTTATGACCAGTAGCATTTATATCAAGACCCAGATTTTCAAGAACCTTACAAGATTTTGGAACACATATCCATAACACCTTCAGTACTAACAATGCTTTCCAATATAGTCTACTTTATTAAATAATCCAATTAGTTTTGATATATATATATATATATTTTCCTTTTTGTCTTTTTTCGTGTCTGGCAACGGATCGCAACCCTCAGTGTTGTGCCCGGACCGGACCGGTACACCTCGCTCAGCCAGTGAGCAGGAACCGGTCTGTATGTGGGATCTGAACCTTTGGTGGGAGCGCCGGCCCGTTGATATATTTTAATATATCCTTTGAGAAGGTCCAAGGCCCTTGGAACTCCTCAAAGTTAGTTTAAACCAAAAGGTTGAGCTTTCAGAATTTGGTTCTGGAAAGCTTTGTTAAATAACAAAAGGCTGAAAACACTTAGTTGAATAAAATCACAAATTAATACAAAAAAGTACAACCAAAGTGACAGAAGGTTTCAAAGGCAGAGAGCACAAGAAATTAATATGAAATAAGTTTTGTTAAACAAGTTATCTAAGGGACAAAGACAACCTTTTGCAATTTTGTATTAAGAGCAGTCAAGTGAAAAGACCTCTAGTGATCCTATTTGATTAGTAAACCCAGGCAATGATGTGTGCTGATGAGAACATTTTTATACATTCAGGTTAGTAAATAGGTGTCCATTTATCAGAGCAAATTATACAAAGCCCAGTTTGAGTTTTAGCTGTTTTTACTAAATACATATTTATGGTTTCCCAGCCAAAAACGTGCTGTATTAGATCTATTCCCTTATCAGTTAATGTTAACTAGGGCCTAAGTGATATTTGGCATAGGTCTCCTTTCAATAGCCATTTTGAATCCCAGGTTTCCATGTGGCATTTGGAGCTATGTGGAGCTTAAGACAGAGGGCAGTATTCACAAAGACAATGTCTAAAAGATATTGTTTCTTCCAGTATGGCCAGGAGGCAGAGCTGAGATAACAAGGAGACATATTGACCTAGAGACAAATTTATGTCTAAAAGGTTTAAATAAAAAAGGTTTAAATAAAAAAGGTTTAAATAAAATTTTGAAAATACATTTATCAAAACTTTAGAAAATTTAAGTCATATGAACTTGAAAAGTATACTTATTTATTTTAATGAGTGTGCATTAATTATAAGCCAATTTGGTACCTTGCAGACAACACAATTACACAAACAGACATGAACATATAGATATAGTATACATCTCGCACATGCGTTATGTAGACATAAACAACAACAACAAACAAGGATCTTAATAGGTTTTGTTCAAGATGTAAAAAAAGCTCACTAGTAAAAAGGACCAAATTGAGGCAAAATGAAAGAGGGGTCAGCAACTTACAGTCAGGTTTAGATTGTATTTTTTTAAAAGACTTATTGGTGAGGCCTTACCCTGCCTTAAAGAGAGCAAGATAATGAATTTACATTGCAAAGAAAAGTATTCAAGCCTTTTCAAGAAGATGCAGATAAAGTTTTCCTTTTTTAAAAAATGGCATAGAACTTTACCAGAGGATTTTGTGAAGAAATACATAGATGAGCTTAGAAGAGAATTTAGAAGTCTGTTTAAGATAACCAGCCAGATGCCTGAAAATTTGAGACCATCTAGTTAAACAGGTAGATTTTAGTTTAGTTTTTGTTTCTCAAATGATTTGGTGAGCTTAAGGGATGAACTATTGAAAGTTATTTGACTGTTGACATTTTAAAATTTACCCCAGGTCAATTTGGAGCTTGTTGTCATTATTTTCATTACTGGTGGTCTGATATGACCATCCCCAGTGAGGTGGATTGAGGTGTGATGATGAGGCATTGAGATTTTGGGATCAGATTCAATTCCTCATCTGGTTTGGGGTTCCACATAAGGTTCAACGGCCTTAGCAGGAATCCATAGTGGGCCTGTTGGTGAGAGAACAGACACATACTCTCTCCTGCATGCTAACAATTCAACAGGTCCCATCAGCAGGTGGTGGAATAAAACCAAGGGTGTAGGTCTCGTTTTAGGAGGTATAAAGTGTTGTGATGTGGCCGTTAATTTTGGGGAATAACAGTTTAAATAATTTAGTGTAAACTGACCTTTAAAAACCTGTTCATGAGAGGCCAGTCCTATATCTATATTACCCCTCCTTTGTTTACTTATTTGAGATTTAAGAATGTCATTAGCTCTTTCAACAATTGCCTGACCAGTGGGGTTAAATAGAATTCCTGTGACATGTTTAATGTTCCAGTTGTCACAGAATTCTTGAAAGACTTTGGAGGAGTATGCCAGTCCATTATCTCTCCTAATTTGATTTGGAATCCCCTTGGTAGCAAAGGCAGAAAGACAATGTTTTTCTAACATATTTAGCAGTTTCTCCTGTTTGGGCAGTGTCATGAATAAGACCAGAGTAAGTATCAACAGCAACATGTAAATATTTAGGATGTCTGAAAGAGGAATAATAAGTGACTTCCATTTGCCAAATTTCATTACCTTCTATTACTTGAAGATTAACCCCTCCAGGGGAATTAGATTTATAAAACCTCTGACAGTTGGGACAAGCATGAATAATATCTTGAGCTTTCCTGTTAGAGATCTGATGCATCTTGTGCACCCTGCTGAAAAACTGATGAGAATCAATAGCTTTTTGTAAAACATTATTATACATAACAAAGCGATCATCCATATCATTTCCAATTGATAAAGGGCCAGGAAGACCAGACAGAGAATGCATGTGAGTTACATAGAAAGGATGATGTCTTTTTTGAATAAGTTTTTGTAAATGTCAAAACATTTCAAATAAAAGAAAATCATTTCCCTCATGGATAGATGCATCTTGAATTACCTGTAAGACTCCAACTACGTAGGCAGAGTCAGCTACTAAGTTAGGAGGCTGATTGTAAAAATGTTGTAAAGCTGCAATGGCAGCTGCCTATTCAGCCCTTTGAGTGGACTTATGATGGATAGTAACAAAATATTTCCAGATTCCTTGTTTCTGCCATGTTATAGATCCCTTTCCTGATCTGCCAGAACCATCATTAAACACAATTATTGCTTGAGGGACGGGAATAAGTGATAAACAGGATTTTAATTGTATTGGCAGTATTTAGAGTCCTTATAAAATTTTATCATGGGGTAATGAGGATTCTATCTTACCAACAAAATCAGCCATAGTTATCTGTAAAGACTCTGATGGTTCAAGGGCAGTGTAAAAATCAGTTTTAGAAAGACCAGGATTAATAATATTAGGATCATACCCAGTAAGTACTTGACAATGGTTTCTTCCCCTAATGAGTGGCAGAATACATTGTTCTAATTTAGTATATAATTTCCTTTTTTTGTTGATGGGGTAAGAAAATCCATTTAATGACTCCTATTTGAGGAAGAAATTGGCAAAGCAAAACTGTGGGACTATGTGGGGTGTTTAAAATAATGAAATGAATGACTTGAGATTTGACAATGCGTGTTAATTGTCTGGAATGTAAAAAGGATTCAATCTGTTTTACTTCTAATTTTGTTTCTTCAGATAAGTAATGAAGGGAGGATAGATCAGGGTCTCCCTTCAAGGTATTAAACAAATGTTGTAATTGACAAGTTGGAACACTCATAGAAGGGTGGAGCCAGTTAATGTGGGCAAGTAATTTTTGTAAGTCATTTAGAGTAAAAGGCTTCAGAATATGGAAAGATGTATTTTGTGGCCATATTCTTCTCTGAGTGATTAAAAAACCAAGGTATTTCCAAGGCTCCTTTTTTTGAATTTTATCTGGAGCCATTTGTAAACCAGCATTATTAACTTCTTTGATTAAATGTGAATAAATTTGTGACAGCAGTTCTGGATTATCATGAGCAATGTCAATTTATCTAGTTATAGCATCTTTAAGATGATTAATAAAATCTATATAAGGCTCAGTGGGTGCCTGTCTAACAGTAGCAAAAGATTTAGTGGGAGCATTCCAGGGACTATGCAATGGCTCTATATGTCCCATTTGTAACTGTTGTTTGACAAGTAAAGTAGCTTAAATTAATTTCTCCCCTTTAAGAGGCAACTGCTCCACCCAAACCGGAGGAACACAGGTCCATTGTAATTTGGATGGTGTGAGTGTGGCCGTGGCCATCATGATAAATTTTGAAGGAGATGTCCCAATATAAATATCCCATTCAGCACGAAGTTCTCAGCCCCACAGAGTTTGATGTAGATCTGGAACATAAGGCATAATGGAGGCATTTTGTCCTCGGGGCCAGTACACAACAAAGGATTTTTACTTTGATAAGGAATTTTGAACCAACCTAATCCAGTAAGTATAACTGGCAAAGAAGTTACTTTCCATAATGGAGTCCAATCCTTTTTAGCAATTATGGTAACATCAGCCCCCAGATTTGTAATTAATTTTTGTCCAACAGATAATGTCAACAGTGGCTGAGTGTTATCTAATCTTTGTATCCAAAGCACATCAGGGGAAGCAAGAGGTTGAACTTTAGATTTTGTTTCAGGAATTTTGTCCCAAGCCTTTATGGCTGCTCTAGTTATTTGGTCAAGTAACATGTCCATGCTAATTTGAACTTCATTTCATAAATTTTTGAGTGAAATCGCATGTGAGGCTTCCCAATATTCTTGTAGCCATATGGTATATTGAGCAGGAGTTAAAAAAGTTTGTCCAAGTGTTTTCCAATCCCAAGGGGTCATATTATACCCATTAGCAATTGATTCTATGTATTCCTTAGTAAAAGTACTATGTAAGCCATTTTCTCTTATGCTCTTTTTAAATCTTTCAAAAAAGGAGAATGGGAGGTTTTCATGTCTCAACTGAGTCCCAGTTCTTACAATGGGAAAGACATGATGAGCATTAACTCCCATGTTATGTCCTTCTTTAATACAGGACTCCATCAAGGGAATAAATGTATTGTTTGCCTCCAAATGTGGAGGTGGGTGGAGAGGAGGAGGAGGCGGCAAGGATTGTTTCTCATCCTATTTAATGGCATAAACATGTTTTTTTTTTTTTTCTTTTGTTAAGGGTCTGAATAATTTTTAAAGCAATTCAACAAAATTTCCAAACCACTATAATCAATAATAATTTAATTAGATGATGGTTAGTTACTTTATAACCTACTGCCTTAAGGAGACCTAGAAGGACTGAACAATGTTGAACTTCACTCTTAGACTGTAAACTACCCATAATAGCAAGGATAGAAAAATTGAAAGCAAAGCCCTAGCTAGACACTGCAGCAGGCATGCAATCACTTAATTGAAAGCCACCCCTTTGATCCCCTTTACCCAGGTGAGTCTCCCTTACCGGGATTTCCCTCTTGAAGGGATGAGTGTCAGATGTCCTGTTTCTTTTCCCCCCTTTTGTCAGGGCCTCCCTTTGTTGGGATGAGTGGGGGACATCCACTTTCTTTTCCTTTCCAAGGCTTGGAAGGTCTGTCTCTGATCCATGGATCCAGAATTTGACACGTCAGGGTCACTATTTGGTGCTTTGCATTCCACGGATTTGTCTTCCCTTTTCCCCTGGGTGATGGATCCACCAAAGATTACTCAAAGCCCATCTCTTCTGAGAAGTGAGTAGCCCCCCAAAGGGGTTAATCACCAAGAAACCTCAAGATAGAGGCATTCCTTCCATTTGGGAAATTAACCATGAATTGGGATTCTTTACCCGCATTTATTCTCCAGACCAGAAAGTTACAGGAAGAGAACATAGGTGGGTTTTAAAAAAATAATAATTTTATTTCATCAATATACGATGTGGTTGATTATTGTGGCCAATTGCTGAAACCTCCCTAACTCCTCCCTCTCCACCATCCCTCCCAACAACATCCTTTCTGTTTGCTTGTTGTATCAACTTCAAGGATTTGTAATTGTTGTGTTTTCTTCCCTCCCCGCTGCAGGTTTTTTTTTGTGTTTATTTATTTATTTTTAGCTCCCACAAATAAGTAAGAACATGTGGTATTTCTCTTTCTGTGCCTGACTTGTTTCACTTAATATAATTCTCTCAAGGTCCATCCATGTCATTGCAAATGGCAGTATTTCATTTTTTTTTTTTTTTATAGCAGAGTAGTATTCCATTCTGTAGATATACCACATTTTCCATATCCACCCATCTGATGATGGATATTTAGCTAATGTAAGAGTGCTGAAATGACCATTGGGGAACAGGTATACCATCGACTTGATGATTTCCATTCCTCTGGGTATATTCCCAGCAGAGGGAGAGCTGGGTCATATGGTAGATCTATCTGCAATTGTTTGAGGAACTCCATACCATTTTCCATAGAGGCTGCACCATTTTGCAGTCCCACCAACAATGTATGAGAGTTCCTTTTTCTCCACAACTTCGCCAGCATCTATCACTCACAGTCTTATTGATATTAGCCATCCTAACAAGGGTGAGATGGTATCTCAGTGTGGTTTTGATTTCAATTTCGCGAATGCTGAGTGATGTTGAGAATTTTTTCATATGTCTGTTGGCCATTTGTATATCTTCCTTTGAAAAATGCCTATTTAGCTCTTTTGCCCATTTTATTAATTGGGTTGCTTGTTTTTTTTCTTGTAAAGTTGTTTTGGTTCTTGTAAATTCTGGATATTAATCCTTTGTCAGATGTATATTTTGCAAATATTTTCTCCCACTCTGTTTGTTGTCTTTCAACTCTGTTGATTGTTTCCTTTGCTGTGCAGAAGCTTTTTAGTTTGATATAATCCCATTTGTTTATTTTTCCTTTTGTTGTGTGTGCTTTTGGGGTCGTATACATGAAGCCTGTGTCCAGTCCTGCTTCATGAAGTGTTTCTCCTATGTTTTCTTTAAGAAGTTTTATTGTTTCAGGGTGCATATTCAATTCTTTAATCCATTTTGAGTTGATTTTAAAATATGGTGAGAGGAATGGGTCTAGTTTCATTCCCCTGCATGTTGATATCCAGTTATATCAGCACCATTTGCTGAAGAGGCAGTCTCTTCCCCAGTGTATAGGCTTGGTGCCTTTGTCAAAGATCAGATGGCTGTAGGTGTTTCGGTTGATTTCTGGATTCTCTATTCTGTTCCATTGATCAATGTGTCTGTTTATATACCAGTACCATGCTGTTTTGGTTATTATAGCTTCGTAGTATAGTTTAAAGTCAGGTAGTGTTATGCCTCCAGCTTTATTTTTTTTGCTCAGCATTTCTTTGGCTATGTGTGGACTTTTGTTATTCCATATAAAAGTCTGGATAG
>NW_007731452.1:106011-106246 GCF_000696425.1 Galeopterus variegatus | reverse complement strand
CCTCTTCTATTTTGTAGTATGACCCCGGCCAACGAATCCAATTGGGATTGGAGATCCAGGATAGTGTTGGCATATCGTCCGGGTTTGATCCTGGGGACCACCTCTATCAGACATCCCAAGGGGTGCCACCTGATCCCAGCACATGTCATCCCCTGATTAGAGTGGAATTCATGACTTTTGCAGGGGCAGGGGCCGGGCTTTCCCCCTACTGGGGCGATAGCGATTGGGGTGTCCC
>NW_007731452.1:91953-100516 GCF_000696425.1 Galeopterus variegatus | reverse complement strand
TTAAAATGGCTGAGGTACTTTCCCAAAATGGCTGGCGGCCCGGGTGTAGCCCAACAATTATAGAGATATTTCACATCCTTGGTTAACTCTTTTTCTAAGAATTTTATTTAAAAAAAATTTTTTTTGGTGGCTATTGTAAATGGGCAAGCTTTGTTGATTTCTCTTTCTGCATGTTCACTATTGGAGAATAGAAATGCCACTGACTTTTGTGTGTTGATTTTGTATCCTCCTACGTTGCTGAAATCACTTATCAACTCCAAGAGTTTTTCTGTGGAGGCTTTAGGCTGTTCGATATATAGGATAATGTCATCCATCTGTAAACAGGGACAGTTTGACTTCATCTTTTCCAATCTGCATGCACTTTATTTCCTTCCGTTCTCTTATTGCTTTGGCTAGTAATTCCAACACTATGTTGATTAGAAGTGGTAAGAGTGGACATCTCTGTCTAATTCCTGTTCCTAAGGGAAAAGCTTTCAGTTTTCCCCATTCGGGATGATATTGGCAGTGGTTTTATCATATATGGCTTTAATTATGTTGATATAATTTCCATCTATACCTAACTTATAGAGAGTCTTTGTCATGAATGAATGATGAATTTTATCAAATATTTTTTCAGAATCTATAGAGATGATCATATGTTCTTTGTGTTTGATTTTATTAATATGTTGCATCACCTTTATTGATTTGCATATGTTGAAACAACCTTGCACCCCTGGGATGAATCCCACTTTATTGTGGAGTATAATTTTACGTATGTTTTTCTGTATTCTGTTAGCTAGCATTTTATTGAGGATTTTTGCATCTATATTCATCAAGGATATCAGCCTGTAGTTTTCTTTGTTAGTTGTATCTTTACCCGGTTTTGGTATCAGGGTGATGTTTCCTTCATAGAATGTGTTTGGGAGATTTGTGTCTGTTTCAATCTTTGGGAATAGCTTGTAAAGAATTGGTGTCAATTCCTCTTTGAATGTTTGGTAAAATTCTGCTGTGAATTCATCTGGTCCTGGGATTTTCTTTCTTGGGAGCCTTCTGACAACAGCTTCAATCTCCTTTATTGTTATTGGTCTGTTCAGATTTTCTACATCTTCTTGGCTCAGTTTTGGTAGCTTGCGTGTGTCCAGAAATTTATCCATTTCCTCCAGATTTTCAAATTTTTGGGCATATAGTTGTTTATAGTAGTCTCAAATGATTCCTTGTATTTCAGATGTATCAGTCGTATTATCATCTTTTTCATTTCTAATTTTTGTTATTTGGATCTTCTTTCTTCAGTTAGCCATGCTAATGGTTTGCCAATTTTATTTATCTTTTCAAAAAACCAGATTCTTTGATCTTTTGTATTGTTTTTTTGGGTTTCAATTTCATTAAGTTCTGCTCTGATATTAATGATTTCTTTCTGTCTGCTAAATTTGGGTTTGTATTTTTCTTGTTTTTCTAGTTCCTTAAGGTGAAGTGTTAGGTTGTTCACTTGCTATCTTTCCATTCTTCTGAAGTAAGCATTTAATGTGATACATTTCCCCCTTAGTACTGCTTTTGGAGTATCCGACAGGTTTTAGTATGATGTATCATTATTTTCATTAGTTTTAATAAATTTTTTGATTTCCTGTTTGATTTCTTCTTGGACCCACATGTCATTAGGTAGAATGCTGTTTAATTTCCAGGTGTTTGTATACTTTCCAGAATTTCGTTTGTTATTGATTTCAAATTTTAATCCATTGTGGTCTGAAAAAATACATGGGATGATTCCATTTTTTTAAAAATTTGTTGAGACTTCATTTCTGACCTAACATGTGATCTATCCTGGAGAATGATCCATGTGCTGATGTGAAGAATGAATATTCTGAGGTTGTTGGATGGAATTGTTCTAGTATGTTGTTTAGATCTTTTGTTTCTCTGCTGATTCTTTGCTTAGATGATCTGCCCAATATTGACAGTGGGGTGTTCAGGTCCCCTGCTATTGTATTATTATTGTCTATTTCCTCCTTTATGTCTAATAGAGTTTGTTTTATAATTCTGGCTGCTCCATCATTGGGTGCATAGATAATTATGATTCTTATGTCTTCTTTATGGATCAATCCTTTTATCATTATGTAGTGGCCCTCAGTATCTCTTTTTATGGTTTTTAGTTTAAAGTCTATTTTATCGATATAAAAGTAGCTACTCCAGCTCGTTTTTCATTTCTGTTTGCATAGTAAATGTTTTTCCATTATTCATTCTTAATCTATGTGAGTCTTTATGGGTGAGGTTGGTCTCTTGAAGGCAGCATATAGTTGGGTTCTCCTTTTTAAACCAGTCAGCCAGTCTGTGCCTTTCAATTGGAGAATTTAGTCCTTTTACATTAAGAGTTGTTATTGAGAAGTCTTGATTTAATCCTAGCATTTTATTGATTTTTGTTTGGATGTCTTAGGTGTCTTTTGCTCCTTTCTTTCTGATTTACTGTTTGTTTTCTGTATTTGTTGGTTCCTTGGGTTGTGGATAGCCTTTTTGTTTGTTTGTTTTCTCTTCATGGATGCCATTTTTATTATACTAGTGGGTTTTGATTTTTATTGTTTTTTTTTTTTTTTTGCTAAGTATAGTTTAACAAGTTTAACAATAGATGCTGGTAACATTCAGTAAGGCAAGCAAGGTGACATTCTAAAATGCAATTAAGTTGATCCACTAACAAATGCTTGATTTTAGCAAACCTGCTCTTCTTACAGCAATTTCCCAGTATATTTACATATCAATCAGTAACCTGTCTATCTTTGAGCCAGCAACCTTGCTGTGTTACAATTCTTTATCTTTTAACAGAGACTATAGCCTGGGGAAAATTTCCTGTCCTTTGCAAGGTCAGTATATGAAACTTCAAGGTTTTGGAAAACCAGGCCCTGTGAAGTACATTTGCTTTATGCATACTCCACAGAATTTAAGGATTTTCCTTCATATCTTTTTTTTTTTTTTACAAAAGTTATTTAAAAAGAAAAAAAATCATCTTAGATAAAGAACAGAGTTTATAATTTGAATCTTGAGACCTGGCAACTTGTGGTAGATTTCATAAATTGCAGACAATTTCTCTCTGAGGAGAATAATACCTTAGGAAGCTCACTTCTCAAAAGAACTATAATGGAGTAGTAGCTCAGTCACAGCTTTTTTACTCTTGGAACTGTGTCTGAAAAATTCAGATGTCTTCTTTAAAATCTTATATGTATAACCATACAACTTTAAGAAAGTTGTACTTGTCATGGGCCGAACAGTCTATGATGTCAGCATTATACCTACCCATTGCAATCTTCTTTAATGCACAGTGCTGTTTTAATAGTCAATATTTATGTTTTGAATGATTTCCTTAGATCATCTACATTTTTCGTGTGAAAACACTCTTGTCACTCTGATACTTGAATAAGTATTAATGAAATTTTTGCCCATTTTATCATATAATCAATTTTAATATTGAAGTATTTTCTCATTATCCATTACATTTCCTTTATCATATTTATGAGCTTGCTGTATTTGTATATTTGTAGTTATTCATGATTTCATCCTGAAGTATTTTTGAATCATTTTGGTCTTATATGTGGTACTTTCCTGGTTTGGTTTTGGGACTTCAAAATTAGTGACTATTGTAAAGCATATATTACTTGTTTCCTATTGATGCAGACTACCCTAAAACAAGCCAACTAATTCAGAAAAGTACACATGCTGGTCACAAGAGGACTAGAGATGACAGTTGATAGTTCATTCCAACTTATCTTGAATAGTGGATTAAAAAATGACTAATCCTGAATGAATTATTTCATTTTTGTTTATGGAAAACATTATGTAAAAATGATTAGTTGCTGGAAAACATGGCCTGGAGTTCCATAGAAGCATGTCTGTCTTTCCATGGAAATCTCCAATTTGCAAGACAGCATTAAAAAAACTACTTTACAATAAAACACCAAAATAATTGCTAAAATTCTAGTAATGTTAATAATAAGGAAAATGCTGGTAACTGTAGCCTTTTTATTGGTGGGGTTCAGCATAATAGGAAAGGTTTCCATTTCCACAACACACATACCAAATAATTTTGCATCATAGACAACCTCTGTTCAGTTTTTTAAAAAATATTAAAAACCCACGCTGCTGTCAATTAAGTAGCTTTATTTAGCAGTGACTTCTAATAACATATTAACATTGGCCTGCTTATTTTTTCTTCTCTATTGGTCCTTTGCTTTCACTCAGCACCTATTTTTCTTGCTTTAAATTGAGTTGGTGATCATTTAGAATGCCCAGTTGTAGAAATACAGCTTCTTAACACAGTCAGAGCTTCTCGTCAATTTAGCTAATTGACAGTGGCTTAACAAACTTAATTACAGCTGCAGACATGTTGTTATAGAAAACAAAGTAGAAAAGCATTTTTAAAAAATTTCTCATTCTAGAAAGGTATAAATACTTTGGAGAGGAGAAAAATCTGATAATTTTGGTACTATACCATCACACTATTGTTGTAATGACAGTTGAATTAGGTATATTGAACATGTGAACACAGAATGAAAATAATGGCTAAAATAATGTTTCCATTAAAAACTACATTGCTCTAAATTTTCTCTTCAGCATCCAGGTTGCCCATCAAAACACTAGGAAATTCACATGCATTATATATCAGTGGCCTTCCTATGTAATTGCTACAAAAATTTGCAGAAATATACTAACTTGTTTATATAACTATTGACAAGATATTTTAAACTTTTTTCCTGAAGTGGAATTTGTCTTCAATGTTTTTTAAAGGGCTTCCAGACATTTTTATTGCATTTGTTCAGTGATGAGCTTGTTAGAAAGAAAGCTTGTTATAGTTAACAGCATATAAAATGTGTGCCCCACTTGCTGACATTAACTATCCTTTATTTCCCCTATTTCAGTGCAAAATGTGTAAACTAAATAGAATTTTCCTCAAAATTAATAGTTTACTCTATGAATCTGAAAACATGCTATATTATGCTTACTGTTTTAATGTGAATCCCCTCAAATGATGTTATTTGTAAGTATAATTCTGCAATAAAGGAAAAACAGAATTGATGACAAAAGAAAATGAACTTTCAGAACTTGCCATAAAATTAATCTAATATTTCACCATAAAAAAACATTAAAAATTCAATTTCTCAGTTTCAGGTAGAAAAAGGAAAATGTTGATTACCTTCATAAAAAACAAAATTAAGAATAAAAGCTTTATTGCTGTGGTATAAACTAAGGAATATTAACTTGATATTCAGCACCCTTTGCAAAGGCTATTTCTTTAAATATTTGTCAAATTTCCATTTTGTTTCTATACCATCAAAAATACTGAAGGTAGCATAAATTCTGGGATGTTTTAAAGGCATTTATAATCCATTATAGTAACATATTAAATTTAACTTTATGGGCTAACTTTCATTGTTTCAGGCTTATGTTCTAAAAGATACCATTTTCTATGCAAAAAATAAAGGAGTAGGAGTTGTGCTAGTGCATTGAAGAGAAAAAAATATACAAATGCTTTTAAGAAGCTTTGGATACTGAAAGTTTGTAAAAGAAATTATATATATACATATCCTATTAAACAAAAACACAAAATATCTAAATTCCTGATCATTACTGATTTTACTTGATTATGGAAGAAATCAAGTATTATGTATTATTATAAAGTGTGTTAAAAGTCTACTTGGTTATTTTCATGAGAAATGTATTATAAAGTATGTTAAATATCTACTTGATTATTATTCATAAGATATGAAAGATAAATCTCAAATACTAATTAACAAAATAAAGAGATTTCATTTCTCATTTTGTTACATCCTAACCTGCCTATAACTCAAGAATTTAATGACAGTTTTCCAAAAATATTAAGGACATATTTGTCCTTTAAATAATAATTTTATACTAAACATATACAAACCCTTTTAAGTTTAAAACGTGTAAGAACTAGAACCAAAATGAATAAGGAGAGAAATGATTTTTCAAAATTCTATTTTAATTATTTTTCTCTACTTCACTCAGGGAAAGCATGCATAGCTGAAGCTAGGAGGAAAATAAATTTTGTGCTTAAATTATTTCGATTTTTGTGAGAAAGTGATTTTATCTTTGTCTAAAGTATATTTTCATTTGAGCCCTTTTATCTGGATACCCTGCTTTCTGGACGTATGAAAAAGTACCTGCAAAAACCTGCCCAGCTGAAATAATTTCTCATTTTCACTAAAATTGAAAAGTATCTTCACAGAGCTAGAAACCATGTTAGCAGCAGCTTGTCTATTGGACTCATGTAGCTTAGCATATTGTCCATAATGGTTGGGTTTGTTACTCAGTGTAGTCAACAACACCATAACTTAGTGGACTTTTTCTCCAAGTTTATGGAACACTTGCATCAGACTCACATGAGAATACTTAATTAAAAATTAGATCCCTGGACACAATCAGAACCTGTTGGATGAAAATCTCTCTGTTTCCTCTTAGGAATGTGCAGTTTTTAAGTCTAATGTATAGTAAAAATTGAGAACCAGTGGATCAGTGTTTAATACCTGGGTCTCTGAAGAGAAATAAACCCGAGTTTTATATTTACTGTCTGTGTTGCTTTTTTACCATTCCCATATTTTCCAATGCTTTGCTAAAAGAGAACAAAATTACATCCAATGTTTCTCAAGGAGTGTTCCAACAACCCTTTGAGTATAATAGTGTTTAGCAATGTGCCAGTTTGAAGTCTCTTTCCTCAAAGAGCTTAAAATCTAGAAGAGGCAAGACTAACAAATTATTCTATGGAAATTAGTAGATGGTGGTATGTAAGTGTCACATTATGTGGTGCAAAGCACAAATATTGGCAAATTTTCAGAAAAGAAGGAAATTAAATAGAAATAGAACATGGATAGAATTTGGATAGGAGAAGAAAGGTTATTTTTGGCAAGGGGAAAACATAAACTAAGGGCATCTTTGTAGGACATCAAGATCAGCCAAGTAGAAGTAAGAAAGTGTACAAAAGAATGATGAGGAATTTAATGGTTAGGTGGGTGGGGATCAAATAACAGACCCTAAAAATCCAGGAAGATCTAGAACTAATGTTGTAAGAAAACATGTTAATATTTTAATAGAAAAATGTAGAAACAAATATGGCATTTATTAATATCTCTTTGAGATTTCAGTATTAATTGGATGGGATCAATATTGGCCACATATCATAGAAAAATAATTACCATGATTTTGGTTTAAAAAAATAAAATAACAGAATTTAAAGAGACTTTTGCATCTGGTTATGACAGAGTACCTGATATCAGGCTTGGCATACCAGTTAAAATGACCATAAAATTGGACAAATATAGTAAGTTATCTCTTCTCATGCACTAAACCACAAGTGGCAAGTTAGTGCAATCCTCTAAAGAAAGACGATGATATTAGCTCCATATGGCTCACAGCTCTCTGACAGGGAGCAATTTTCAGACTACAGTATATGAGCTGAAACCCAAACACAACACAATGGCTCTGCTGAGCTCACAAGGCAGAGATCAGAAATCTAAATAAAGTTCAGGAAACTGCATTAGGTGGCAGAAGTCCACTGGAGGTTTCATACCTGTCTTTGGTAATGACATGGGCTGTTGAATGTTCAGGATGACACCATGTGAAGGTAACAGGAGAGGAGGTGTTATTCAGCTGAGAGGGAAAGAGAATTACTAGAAATCAAGCAGGGGGTGAGACATTGGTCTTCTAGCCTAGACACAGTGAAAAGACCCTATTAATATCCAGGGTATCTGTCTGAGACAGCAAAAATGCTGTGCTTAAGGAGTAAAGAGGATCCCTCACAGTAAGACTTATTTTAGACTTGCTTTACCAAGGTATATAATCAAGTTACAAGCAAGGTCCCGGGGGAGACAAATTTTTGAGACTGAGTCCCGCCAAATTAGAAGGGCATTGGAAGCATCTTTAACTTTTCAAAGTTGCTATCAAAGTGTAAAAGTAAGTCTAAACAAACTCAATGTAAAGAAAAAAAAATACATTATGTGAACAGACTGTTAAAACAGAAATCAACCCTCTTCAGAGTAAAATAAGTGAGATCAGAATATTTACAAAGGACCATTTCGAATTTCAAAAATGAAATAAAAAGTTACTAAACATGATTCCATGTTCAGGGTATAGGAAAAATCACTATAATTAAGATGTCAGTTTTTCCCAACAGATTCAGAGATTCAGTATTTCCCTCTTAGAGTCTTAGCAAGTTATTATGTGAATACCAGCAAACTGATTCTAAGTGGAAGGGAAATATGGGAATGCAAAAGACCAAGAATAGCCAGTACACTACGGAATGAGACCAAATTTGAAGGACTGATGCTACCCGATTTCAAGACTTATTATAAGGCAACAGTAAACCAGACAGTGTGATATTGGCAAAATCACAGACAAACATCATTGGAACAGAATAGAGAGCCCAGAAATATACATACACAAATATAGCCAATTTAGTTTTGACAAAGAAGCAAGGGCAATACAATGGAAGAAATATAATCATTTCAACAAATGATGCTAGGACAATTGGATATCAATATGCAAAAAAAAAAAAAAAAAAAAAAAAAAAAAAAAAAAAAAAAAAAAAAAA